>NC_057808.1:388363305-388380998 GCF_018294505.1 Triticum aestivum | reverse complement strand
CCGCGGCCCCTCGCCCGACGCCGCCCCGCCGGAGATGCTCGCCGCCGCCGCCGTCACGTGAACCGAGGTAGCCGCCGGTTTTCTCGAAAAACCGTTCGGTTTTATTTCGAAACCGAGATGCGTTTTTTATATTAGATCAGTTTTTTCGGTTTAACTAAATAGCGAACGCCCGTTCGTACGTTCGTTTTAACGAACGGTTTTCGTCGTTTAGCCACAGACAGCGAACGTTCGTTCGTTAGCCTATTCGTCAGTTTTTCTTTTTCTTGGATTTTCCGCAATTATTTTCGATCGCGATTTCTGATCCGATTTTCGTTTCAGTTTAACTTTTCGCTCGTTTAGCGGAATCAGGCGATTCAAGCGCCTAGAGTTTCATCTCGAAACCCTCTTTCTGTTTAACCAACTCAAACAAGTTTTTGCTACTGTAAAATTTGACTTAGGTCCAGATTAGTAAACGAAGCTTGTTTCTTTCGCCGTTTGAGTTTCGTTGCTTCGTTCGATTTGATTCTTTTTGCAAACCGGAGTTCTTAAGTTGAATTTTCTGGTTAGATCTCTTATTTTGAGTTTTATTCGTGCACCCTTGCTTGATTGCTTATGTACGTATTGTTTGTTTGTGATAGAGTACCCAGAGTGCGAAGCGTGCTACTACGAGTCTCTAGGTTTCACGGATCATCAGCAAGGCAAGTAACACTTTGATCATACCTCTTTACCACCCAGTTTTATTGCATTAGATCAATCCTCAAACTACTGCATGATTAGGATCTGATTAATATGTGGGTTTTGGGAAGTAGATGAGGTAGTACCTATTGCCCTGTTTACTATCAAACCTTTGGGAGTTACTTCTACGTTTGCTTATATTACTATGCTATGCTCGTAGACGTGGTTTGGGTTTGAGTGTATTTCATGACAGATGTGAGAATGTTAATTAATGGATCAACTTAAGGTGGCTACTTAAATAAACAACTGGGTGGATTGAGGCACCTGGAGAAACCAGTGTTGCCTGTATTTTTGGATATTCCGGAGTACCCGTGTGATAATCCTATGGACCGCCACCCAGGCTCAAAGGGATCATGAGATTATTCATGCTAGAAACTTTCGTGTGCAGCCACAAGCTATTATGGGCTCTAGCATAGTTGAGTAGGTTACATGATCTCTTGAAGAGGTGGGCTAGCAGATGTAGGGGAAAGTAGGTGTAACAGTCCACCCGGAGTAAAGAGTAGTGTTTCTGAAAGACTGTGTCTCGGTCATCCGTTTCTCAAACACCATGTAGTGTGAGAAATCAAGCGGAGGCGATCGAGTCTTGTGGGGAAAAGTGCACAAACCTCTGCAGAGTGTACAAACTAATCATGGTTAGCCGTGTCCCCGGTTATGGACATCTTGAGTATCTAGTTCTTGGATTATCATGTGAATCTCATCATCATGTTACTTAATTTAATTTGATTGGGTTAATCACGTTCTTAATTGGGATTGAGTTGGAGGTACCTTCTCAATGTTTAACAACCACCATGATAGTTAAATACAATTTATTCCTTTGTGGTAGGGAAAAATTGGCTTTTCGCAAAACTGTAACCATAGAGCTTTCCACCAGCCAAATATGCATGTAGTGATAGCATTATTCTGTTCATTACTCTCTATGTGTTACATTGCCAGCATATTCCATGTGCTGACCCGTTTTCGGGCTGCAACGTATCATGTTGCGAACTTTTTAGACGACGAGCAAGGAGCCTTAGGTCGTGGTCTTATACTCAGTGATGCCGTTGGAGTTGATGGACTCATTTTATCTTCCAAGCCTTCCGTTGTTATCGTTTTTAGATGGCCTTAAGCCATATTTTTTTGTATTGAGTTCTCTTGAACTATTCAATGTAATAAGTGTGTGATTGCTACTCTATTATAAATCCTTCAAAGTACTGTGCGTGTCAGCATTACCGATCCAGGGATGACACTGATGCACGGAGACTAGACTGTTTGAGGTCTGGTCGCTACAAATCTCTTCGTTTGTTCTCCCCTTTTAGTGACTTTGGAGTGACTCTTTGTTGCATGTCGAGGGATAGTGATATGATCCAGTTATGTTATTAATGTTGAGAGAACTTGCACTAGTGAAACTATGAACCCTAGGCCTTGTTTCCTAGCATTGCAATACCGTTTGTGCTCACTTTTATCACTTGCTACCTTGCTGTTTCTATATTTTCAGATTACAAAAACCTATATCTACCATCCATATTGCACTTGTATCACCATCTCTTCGCCGAACTAGTGCACCTATACAATTTACCATTGTATTGGGTGTGTTGGGGACACAAGAGACTCTTTGTTATTTGGTTGCAGGGTTGTTTGAGAGAGACCATCTTCATCCTACGCCTCCCACGGATTGATAGACCTTAGGTCATCCACTTGAGGGAAATTTGCTACTGTCCTACAAACCTCTACACTTGGAGGCCCGACAACGTCTACAAGAAGAAGGTTGTGTAGTAGACATCAGTCTCCGATGGTGTTTGTTGAGTTGGCATAGATCAAGATTAGGATTTGTCACTCCGATTGTTGGAGAGGTATCTCTGGGCCCTCTCGGTAATACACATCATTATAAGCCTTGCAAGCAATGTGACTAATGAGTTAGTTGCGGGATGATGCATTACGGAACGAGATTGAACTAGGTAATGTGATACCGGCGATCGAATCTCGGGCAAGTAACATACCGATGACGAAGGGAACAACGTATGTTGTTATGCGGTTTGACCAATAAAAATCTTCGTAGAATATGTAGGAACCAATATGAGCATCCAGGTTCCGCTATTGATTATTGACCAGAGATGAGTCTCGGTCATGTCTACATAGTTGTCAAACCCGTAGGGTCCGCACGCTTAACGTTCGATGATGACCGGTATTATGAGTTTATGTGTTTTGATGTACATAAGATTGTTCGGAGTACCGGATGTGATCACGGGCATGACAAGGAGTCTCGAAATGGTCGAGACATAAAGATCGATATATTGGAAGGCTATGTTTGGACATCGGAATGGTTCCGGGTGAGTTCGGGCATTTACCGGAGTACCGAGGGGTTACCGGAACCCCCCGGGGAGTCTATGGGCCTTATTGGGCCTTAGTGGGAGAGAGGATGAGGCGGCCAAGGTGGGGGCACGCCCCCCAAGCCCAATCTGAATTGGGGTGGGTGGCCGGCCCCTGTTTCCTTCTCCCTCTGTCCTCCTTCCTTTTCTCCTACTCCAAGTAGGGAAGGGGGAATCCTACTCCCACCGGGAGTAGGACTCCCCCCTTGGGCGTGCCATGAGAGGGACGGCCCTCCCCTCCTCCACTCCTTTATATACGGGGGAGGGGGGCACCCCATAGATACACAAGTTGATTGTTTAGCCGTGTGCGGTGCCCCCCTCCACAGATTTCCACCTCGGTCATATCGTTGTAGTGCTTAGGCGAAGCCCTGCATCGGTAACTTCATCATCACTGTCATCACGCCGTCGTGCTGACGAAACTCTCCCTCGACCTCAGCTGGATCTAGAGTTCGTGGGACGTCTCCGAGCTGAACGTGTGCAGATCGCGGAGGTGCCGTACTTTCGGTGCTAGGATCGGTCGTATCATGAAGACGTATGACTACATCAACTGCGTTGTCATAGCGCTTCCGCTTTCGGTCTACGAGGGTACGTGGACAACACTCTCCCCTCTCGTTGCTATGCATCACCTAGATGGATCTTGCGTGTGCGGATGAATTTTTTTGAAATTACTGCGTTCCCCAACAGGTACTCCCTTCATTTCTTTTTAGTCTGCATATAAGATTTGATCAAAGTCAAACTTTGTAAAGTTTGACCAACTTTATAGAAATAAACATCAACATCTACAATACTAAACCTATATGGGATGAAAATTAATTTCATGATGCATCTAACAGTATTGATTTCATATTGTGAATCTTGATGTTTTCTCGATAAACTTAGTTAAAGTTAACTAAGTTTGACTTTGACCAAATTTTATATGCAGACTAAAAAGAAACGGAGGGAGTACATAGTGGACGACACCACCCTGAAGGAAATATGCCCTAGAGGCAACAATAAAGTTGTTATTTATATTTCCTTATATCATGATAAATGTTTATTATCCATGCTAGAATTGTATTAAGCGGAAACTTGATACATGTGTGGATACGTAGACAAAACACCATGTCCCTAGTAAGCCTCCACTAGACTAGCTCGTTAATCGAAGATGGTTAAGTTTCCTAACCATAGACATGTGTTGTCATTTGATGAACGGGATCACATCATTAGATAATGATGTGATGGACTAGACCCATCCGTTAGCTTAGCATAATGATCGTTAAGTTCTATTGCTATTGCTTTCTTCATGACTTATACATATTCCTCTGACTATGAGATAATGCAACTCCCGAATACCGAAGGAACACCATGTGTGCTATCAAACGTCACAACGTAACTGGGTGATTATAAAGATGCTCTATAGGTGTCTCCGAAAGGTGTTTGTTGGGTTGGCATAGATCAAGATTAGGATTTGTCACTCCGAGAATCAGAGAGGTATCTCTGGGCCCTCTCGGTAATGCACATCACAATAAGCCTTGGAAGCAATGTGACTAATGAGTTAGTTGCGGGATGATGCATTACGGAACGAGTAAAGAGACTTGCCGGTAACAAGATTGAACTAGGTATGAAGATACCAACGATTGGATCTCGGGCAAGTAACATACCGATGACAAAGGGAATAACGTATGTTGTCATTGTGGTTTGACCGATAAAGATCTTCGTAGAATATGTGGGAACCAATATGAGCATCTAGGTTCCGTTGTTGGTTATTGATCGGAGATGTGTCTCGGTCATGTCTACATAGTTCTCGAACCCGTAGGGTCCGCACGCTTAACGTTCGATGATTATTTGTATTATGAGTTATGTGTTTTGGTGACCGAAGATTGTTCGGAGTCCTGGATGAGATCACGAACATGACGAGGAGTCTTGAAATGGTCGAGAGGTAAAGATTGATATATTGGACGATGGTATTGGGAAACCGGAATGGTTTTGGAATGGTTCGGGTATTTTTCGGACTACCGAGGGGCTACCGGAACCCCCCGGGGAAGTATTGGGCCTACATGGGCCATAGGGGAGAGGGGAGGCAGCCCACAAGGGGTGGCTGCGCTCCCCTCTCATGGGGAGTCCAAGGGGAGGGGGCGCACCCCCTTTCCTTCTCCTCTTGCCTCTCCCTTCCCCCTTTTACCCCTCCATGAGAAGGAATAAGAGGGGGGGGGGGGCGAATCCTACTAGGACTAGGAGTCCTAGTAGGACTCCCCCCTCTTGGCGCGCCCCCTAGGGCCGGCCTCCTCCCTCTCCCTCCTTTATATACGTGGGCAGGGCACCCCTTGGAGAGACACCAATTGTTCCAAGCCGTGTGCGGCGTCTCTCTCCACGGTTTACTCCTCTGGTCATATTCACGTAGTGCTTAGGCTAAGCCCTGCGCGGATCACATCACCATCACCGTCACCACGCCATCGTGCTGACGAAACTCTCCCTCGACCCTCTGCTGGATCAAGAGTTTGAGGGACGTCATCGAGCTGAATGTGTGCAGAACTCAGAGGTGCCGTACGTTCGGTACTTGATCGGTTGGATCGTGAAGACGTTCGACTACATCAACCGCGTTAAACTAATGCTTCTGCTTTCGGTCTACGAGGGTACGTGGACACACTCTCCCCCTCTCGTTTCTATGCATCTCCTAGATAGATCTTGCATGATCGTAGGAAAATTTTGAAATTGTATGCTACGTTCCCCAACACACCCATCTAGCAAACAATAAGTATAACAATGAGAATGCAAAAAAAGCAATTCAAATGATGACATAATGAAGCAATTGAACTTACATGAGTTGACATTCCCATCCCACTTTGAGGGCGGCCTATCACTTATGCATAGTAGGCGACATACTTGTTCACTTCCCTTGAATGACCGCCCATCGATGTTGGAAGGTTTAGCACCACTTTGGATTTGGAGGAGACTTGAGAAAAATGTACTCGCATGTTTACATATGAGTATGATATTAATAGTACTATTGCTATCATATTTAAGGTTTAAATTAATCAGAAATTGCTAATTTACCCAACATGATGTATTGGTGTGGCCCGCCATCTCATCCACATGCGTGCATGGCACGTTCATAAGTTAATTTAGATCAGTGAAACCCCATAATGGTTCATGGCTATTGCTCCCCTATTTTTGTGAAGAGTGGGGGCTTATGGTTTGAGGTGGAAGACCATTGATTTGGTTTTATCTGAATTTGATCGTGGTTGGGATGATGCAATTTCTAGAGAGGAGTTTCGATGTTGGCTTACCATGGGAAACTTTCTATAGAGGATTCCATGATGGATTTAGCTCGAGCAATGAGCAGCGCAAGTCTCGAAAGATCCATCATCTAACATGTTGACTAGAACGCTGCTTCATGTTCAGGATGAAAGATCCATCATCTAACATTTAACATAATCTTCACTGGTTAAACCCTGAATAACACACTCACGTTCTCCCCTCCTTTGCTATAAAAGGTTTGACACCCGCTTTATAGATAATGCCATAACCACGATACAACCACAACCAAAAACAGAGGTTCACAATGAAAAAAACCAAATAGACTCTGGGGAGAATCTATGCCAAAAGAACATGTCACAAAGCTCGGTAGAAGAAAAAGAAAAATGTTCTACCTGGGGGCACCAACACAACAAGCCCACAAAAAACAAATAGTCTCAAGAGGATGAGGGTAAGTAATACTCTATCCATTCCTAACTATAAGACATCGGGGGAGTGTAAACTGAAGTCCCCCAACGTCTTATATTTAGGAATGGAGGGAGTAATAATTAGGAGCACCGCCAACTCCTTGTAGTTCCTGATCAACTTGTCGACCGACTTCCTATTCCGCCGATTGCAGAGAGCTTTCCACAGTGTCCCTGACAGGGTGTACATAGTCGATAATAAGCTTATTTCTAATACATGACAGAGACCACACCAAGTTTTCAAAATCCACCCTCATCATTCAGCGGACCTGGCCAGAGCAAGCAACCATAAGATGATAAAATTCTGGAAAGTTGGTAGGGCACCACCCATTGCCCCCCCCCCCCAAACTTCCCTAAGGCAACCCCACAAAAATTGCTCAAAGACACAATAGAAGAAGATATGATTTAAGTCCTCCTCAATGCCACATAAAGGGAACTGGCCATCCCTAAGGCCATTTCTTTTAAGAACTTGGTCTCCAGATGGAAGCCTACCCCGAATTAGCTGCCACACACAAAATCTAAATCCGAGGAGGTAGCCTAGTTTTCTAAATCTCTGTTAACTCTTCAGGACCTTGTCCCACTGCGAGGCAATCATATAGGGACTTGATGGAGAATCTACCCGAGGGGTCAAGCCACCACTACATTGTCCCCTTCTTGAGGGCATTCTCTTTTGTGCTAACGTTCTGGCCTTAATTGATTTGATTCGTCAGCCATGATGTAAATCCTTGTCCCAACCATCACTGGCTGGATTTGGAAATGTCTGTGCAAGTACGTTTGAAGGTGATGTTGTGGAAGAATCGCGACTTACTCTTGTCTTCTTCTTTTCTCATCTTGTCATGGTCCTAACATTGTTGACTACTCTCCTTGTAGGTTGATGTTTTGACCACGTCGTGTATCATCTTCTTTAATAAAATCATGAGTGTGAGAATCTAAGTTTGTAGATCCCCATAGGTTTTTTGACCATCACATTTCTAAAAAATTTATTTCTCGTTACATATTATGCATGCTACTCTCCGTCACATAACATAGGAGCATTTTGGGACGGAGGTGTTAGAAGGGGGAGAGGGATTGGTGAAATTGTTGTTGTATTGCTTGACCCTCGTGGGCATATATATAGGAGTACAATGATCAACTTGGAGTACAAGGCAAGCCAGAACAAATCCTATTCTATCTCGTCTTTCCTAATAATCAATATACTCAACATCCCCCCGCAGTCACAACGGTAGCGACGCAAACAGTGAGACTGGGGAAGAATCCGAAGGCAAGCCGACGGACACCCCCCACAGTCGTAACGGTCGATCACTACAAAAAAAAATTACACTTCCGTGATGATATGTGTTTGTCACAGTAGGTCGCGTTTTTTGTCATGCATGTACATCCATGACAAATTTATGACAGAATCAACATAGTCATACGTGTGCTGTCGTAGAAGTGTTCCATGACATTACCAAAATTATCATCACGGAAGTGTCCACTTCCATGACGATAAATCGCGCGTCACAGAAGTGCTTTCGTCAAGGGTGATCGACACGTGGCATCCACCGTAACGGAACGCCGTTAAGCTATCGGGTCGGGTTTTGGATCCGATAACCCGTTAACAGCCCCGACCAATGGGGATTTTCCACGTGTAAAATCATCATTGGCTGGAGGAAACACGTGTCGGCTCATCATTGGGACAGATGTCATCCACTCATTGGACAGAAGGCGCCTATGATACGTCGACACGTGGCACAGCCCAACAGAGGCCCATTCCTGTGAAAAGGCCGGCCCGTTTGACTTGGTCAAAAGGTGGCGGTCCGGCCCATGGAAAGCCTGTTAACGGCCTATTTGCATATAGCCCATTTACAACCCGCTAACCCAAGGCCCGTTACGCCCTATCCGAATTAGGCCCAGTAGCGTCATCTGGGCCATCCAATATGATTCCAGCCCTTTTTCACTTCTGGCCCATGTATGGCCCATGACTTCTTTCGGCCCATATGAGGCCCTATGTAACTCTTGGCCTATTAACGACCCGTGGTGAAACTGGCCCGTAATGAACAGTGTATCACTTTACACCCATTAACGCCCCGTGGTGAAACTGGCTCATAATGAACAGTGTATCACTTTATACCCATTAACGGCCCGTTATTCCGTTGGGCCGTTTCCAGCCCATGTTATCTTTCGGCCTTCCCAGAGCCCATTTATTCTTGGGCTCATTTCCAGCATTCGTTTACTTACGGCCCGTTACTGTCATTTTCTGCTTGTGGGCCAAATTCAACCCGTGGTTACAGTCGGCCCGTTTGTGGTCCGTTAATACGTTGGGCCGTTTTCATAGCGTCATCAAATACGACCTATTAACGATGGCCCGTTATGGTCGGCCCATGAACGGACGATTCCAACTCTAGCCCGTTTACGGCCATAATGCGGCCTGTTATTGGCCCATGTTTGGCCAATCGATCATACGGCCCGTATAAGGCCCATTGATGATACGGCCCGTAGAAGGCCCATTGTTTCTACGACCCATAGAAGGCCTACTGTTTCTACGGCGCGTAGAAGGCCCACTGTTTCTACGGCCCGTAGGAGGCCCAGTGTCACTACAGTAAATATTAGCCCATGGTTGTTGTGGCCTAGTTTTAAAAAATAGGTTATTGCAGCCACTAGCAAACCGCGGAAAAAGAACTGCACTGACTACAAGCAAACAAATAAACAAGACAACAAGGAAATAAATAAGCAAGCAACTTATGCTAGGCTATCACGGCTATTACACATATTACATCCACTGGGCATCAAAGTTCGCCACCAGTGATCACAAAGCACAACGAAGAAGCAGATTACAAAAACTGGGCACCATTGCAGCGTAACAAAATAACACTGAATCGAGACCACTTCCAAGACAGTTCAAGAAAGGTTAGCCTTGCGGGGGAACTGTTGCGCAAGCTGCTGAGCAAGGCTGTGAGACCGGCCTAGCATGTCGGTCATAGTTTCCAGGTGTAGCTGTTTAGCGATGAGGTTCTCATTGGTGTTCTCCGCAATCTTTCTTAGAGATAGGACTTCAAGTCGAAGTTGAGTTGCATAATGCCTTTCTGCTAGAACTTGGGACTGAAGAAGTCGAATTGATTCAGACAAAGAATTCTGTGAGCTTGTCTGACTGTTAGTCTCAAGTAACTTGAACACTGCATCAAGACAAGACTTTGGGGTTGTCTCGCTATCTTCAAGATGTTTTGCCTTCTTTGCTGCAATATATGTTGGGTTTGTCTCACAGCCTTCAGCAGACTTGTGCATGCCATCAGGCATATCACCGTGAAACAAAGCAGAGAGATGACAGGTTTTGCACGTGTATAAACAAAGATGATAACTGTTCTGTCAATTCTATCCAAGTTCAAATTAGAAAATAAAGAGTAAGTTCAAAATATCAATAGCATAATTTGGCATTGTTCATAATGCGGGGAGCTTCACCACACTACTGGATTACCATGTCAACATAACAAGCATAGATGAAGGGCAAAGAAAATCATTGTATCTATTTTGGATAATGTGCATGGCATGTTGTTCATATCAGGTGCCACTACACCTAATGGGCTATTTGATTTATCACGTGCCACTACCTTTTCCAAATACTTTGCTTGTGCTCCTCCACGATCAGCAATCGCCCTCTTCCTTTTGAACGTCTGATACACAAGAACAACATTTGAATGGATAAATATGGTATGATGACAGATGGAATATGTACTGAAAATGGATAGGCAGGGCGTATTCACATACACGATGTGTAAACTAAGCTAATGGCAGTTCAACAAAGTAGAAGCAATGCAAAGCATCAGTTGCAAGATATGTGCGAGCAATGTAACCTTGGAAAGTTAGAGCAAGTACCTTGATGGGTGAATAAGATAGGGCATCTTCCTCTGACTCCTCCACTAGGGAGCTACATTGACTTAGGTCTCCCTCTAGCTCAGAATCACTGTTAGGATCATATTCTGAGCATGAATCTGTAGGTGGAGAGCGTTTGCATTGCATTGCATCCAGACTTGATTTCAGTCCCTTAATGCCAAGTTTGACAGCCATGGCATTGTTCTGCTTTATTCTTTTCATGCGCGCAAGCTCATAATCATTATGATGCTGTTCAGAATCTGAGATTCATGAAAACATAAAAAGTAGTCAGATTATCTATGGAATGCATTGCGGATTCAACTCGGAGAGTGTCTCCCTATAAACCCCTGCATATGCAAAGTTCACCTCCCCAACCGTGCTGACCAGACCACACACAGAAATACAAACCCCTTATGTCTCTATAACAGGCAGGCACACATTTCAAAACTGAAGTAGGAACATTACAATCATATGAAATTCGTATTTGAACAAATAAACTAAGCAATTATGAGTGGCATAATGTTTAGCTTCAAGGGTGGAGTGTTGGTAGTGCGACACAAAGCAAGTAGGCAGATTGTATTCCATGTAAAAGATCGAAACCTATGTAAAAGCAGGAAATGACACTTTCTTTCTATACAATGCAGTGTTCGTTACCCACACATGATGGAAGAGATCACATAGAGAAACACTATTCACTCATGTCTACGGTTCCAGTATTTAGAAACAGGGTGGTCCACCCTAAAAGAATATTGACAACAAATATGACAAGGCAAGCATAGATGTAGTGAATCAATCATTTACTTGTGAGCTTACTAGGACAAGTATGCAGAATTGTAACTGCAGTAAGAGACCGTCCAAAATCTGAATGAAGAAGTTTGTCTAGCACTTATTGTTTGCAACTAATCGATGTGAATAATTGGATATTATATCGAATGAGTAAGAAAGACAAGTAAAATTGTCAACAAACCTGGCTTGCAGTAGTAATCTGGGTCAATGTCACTACGACCAACAATCCAAAATGACTAGTTTCTGTTCCGAGGGCCGGAATTTTGAAAACCCTGTGAACTTTAGAGGTACTAAAGATTACCGAAATATATCTGAACCATTAAATGTAGGTAGCACTGAGCACACAACAAACCCTAATGACAGTCCTGCCTAATGAGTAATGAATCAATTAGAAAATGGGTGATGAGGAGTGGCTGCTGAGTGTTGATGACGTATCTCAGGATAAATCGGGTTGGCTTGGTGGGTGCTGCACGCCTGAGCCCTGAACGGACTGGGAAGGTGGGCACGGTGGCGCGCCCGAGCAGCGGTGACGCTGTTGGGCGATCGGCTCCTGGCCTCCTGTAAGTCCGGCGTCTCCTTCTAGAGTCATGCCGTCCGGGGACGGCAAGTCGCCGGCGAGGCAGGCGGCTGGGGGCGAGTAGAGATGGGAAGCGCGCAGCAGAACAAAGGGGAATCGGGGCCTGGGACGGCCCAAAATCCCAGGGTGGGCCGGCCCACCGTGGCACCCTGTAGAGATACACACCCGAGCGGCGAACATGCATTTTCCAAACTAATTTAGGAACATTTAGCTGACCAATTAAACAACTCTGTTTTAATAATATCAGATTCGTATTTGAACAACTAAGCTTGTTTAGCTTGATGGGTGGAGCAGTGTTATTATGACACGAAGCACGTATTCTGATCGTATAGTGATCATAAAAGGGGGAAACTCTAAGCATATTTTTTAGCAAAAGAGGGTTTCCTCTCCGATTTCTATTAAAGAAACCACCATGGAACCAACATGATCAATTAAACCCTAAGCATGATCAATTAAACCGTATTATGGCTGTGCCATGGCAGATTTGAAGCTACAAACCGGAGAAATGATATTTAGCATCCATTGTTTGCTTTGAACTAAGAAATAAATTCTAAGAGCTGAAAAGAAAGTAGAGTAACCAAGTTAAGATCTATTTTCTGGTTGAGATCAAAAAGTTGAGGAGATATGAAGTACCACCTCTCTTGCGGCGCCGTGTAGGCATCGGGGGTGCAATGGCTGTCGGTGGCGTTGAAGCAGATCTGCGACAGTAGACGGGTGCATCGGGGGATAAGTCCCGTTGCGGTGGAAGAGAAGGTCGTGTGAGCGGCTCCGGCAAAGAGGACGACGGCGCCGATGAAGTGAGAGGAGGTGATGCAAGGCTAATGGTCCGTCGCCGTGGATGAGAAACGTCCATCTCTAGCAGTGGACGACGCGGTCTTGGTAGGCGCTCCGGCATGGTGGAGGACGGTGGCGATGGATGTGGTGGAGGATGGCGGCGATGGATGGGATGGCGGACGGAGGCTGGTGGATGGGGTGTTCTAGCGCGGACGGTGTATGAATTGGAAAATGGAGGGAGAGGTACGGGGAACCATGTTTTTGGGACGCGCCTGTCTGAAATATGGGGAAGTTATGAACTTAGCCCCCGTTTAAAATTTGGACGTCTCGTCGGTTGGATATAGGACGGTAATCTCGCATCTCGCCAATATTTGCCCAGAGCGATTTCGGGCGAGGAGAGGGTGGTTGGCGCCCATGGATGGCGCCCACGTTGTATGAACGGGGCTGACAGGTAGGGCGGTTGTGTCATGTCTGAGTGAAGTTACAAACCTGCCCCTATTGAAAATATTTGCCTACATCGATTTCGGCCGAGTCGAGTTTGTTTTGCCGCCCACCGTGTATGAATGGGGAATGGAGGGAGAAACAGAGGTCTTTCGGACGAGCTAGAATCAAATGAGTTTTGCCACCCATGTTTGACACCCACCGTGTCGGAATGGGCTCAGAGGCGGTCGTGTCACGTCTAATTGAAGTTACTAACCTACCCCTATTTAGAGCAGTGGAAATCGGGCCGATGGATTGTCCGTGTAATGGGTAGACAGTAATTTCCATCTCCCAAACACTTGGCTTCGGGCAGCCGACGTGGGAGTGGACATTTTGCTGCTTCTTTCGAATTTTGGGACAATAAGCATCCACGTTTACCCTGGCAACTAAATTCGAATCCATTTTGTATTCCTATATGAATCTTAATAAATCATTCTATGTGTTTTTATATATCTTCAAAAGGATGACAAAGATGTATTCCACTGTCATATATGAATATGGTTTACAAATGCCGATACTCAAATTCAGAAACTAGAATCCAGTTTAAGGTGAATTCGAATATTTGGAACACTTCATGTCCAACTCAAATGTCACACGCAGCATAATGTGTACTCCCATTTAGATATGTACACAAGCGATGTATCAAGATTCAAATACCGAGTCAATCAACCAAGAATGTACATAACTAATAGACATATAAACACTTATAGAGTATATAGATCAATAATATCAACTAACATACATAAGCCAGGCCGCTGCACTTTTTTTGGCTACAACAACATCCTTTTTTAGCCAGCATCTTGGCTCTTTCCAATGCGTGCCACTTATGGTCCATCTATACTACTACTATTGCTGAATGCACATTCAGCCCGATTGGCATATTTGTAGGTCTGGCACAGCAATCCAAATGAAATGTCTCTGAGTCTTATCAATTGATATAGACTTGTGCTCAAATAAAATTACAAACCAAAAAAAAACAATTATTACATGGTCTCTAAAACAAATTGATTACATGAACAGATAACACAAAGGTTATTCAACTATGGAAAGAACATTTCACCTATGATTTACCAAGTAGGAATTTAATTTCCTTTTTTCCTTCAGGACCTTAACAATCTGGTCAGTCTCAGCTTGCTTCATTTTGAAATCCACCAAATATTTAATGGTTGTCTTGAGTACTGCTTGTGATTGTGTTGTTTGCTTCCTCAACATGTCAACTTCATCTCTAAGTGCAGAAGCAGAATCTCTTTCTACCACTAGTTTAGCCTCTAGAGCATCAGCAGTTGGCAATTCATAATGCACGATTGGGCCGGTGCCACTGCTGTGGGATGATGCAACGTCCATGGGGACCTCGCTCTTTGATCTTGGGCTAACCTATTTTGCCATTAAAGTTCCGACTGGATTCAGAAAAGTTGAAGTTAGCAAAACAACTCAACTAGGAGTTATAACAGCAAACCAGTTAAACAAACAAGGAATTAAAGAGTTTCAATTGGATGTTGAAAAGTAGTTATTAACATCACTGTAACCCGCTGTTGCAGCAGCAAAGCAATTAAACAAACAAGTAGATATTTAAGTTAAGGCAAACAGGTAATTCTTAACAGTAAGTATCAAACACATAGATAGGCGCAGTCTACAATATGATTAACAGGCTATGCCATTATGTAATCAGTAGCAAACTAAATTAAGCCAAGCAACGTAATTGAACAATTTTGCAATAAGTGGCTAACTAAAATTCCGAGAAGCAGGTAACTGAACTTACGCTAGGTCTTTGTACAGGCACACTGCAACTTCTTTTTCGCTTACAAGGTTGTACGAAGGAGTCCATGGCATCAATTGCTTGGATACGCAGTCCCAATACTTCTTTCTTCCCACACTGCATGGGTAAGTCGAATGGTTAATCTGGTAAGATGGTGCGTCCTTGATATGTTATATGAGGACGTGTAGTCAGACTAGTTGTAGCCAAACACATCACACTGGCTTTTACTGTATATTTCATGTGATTACTTTTGGCATATCGAGATCTAAGCAATCTACAATAGGATGAAAAGACCGGCATCCTTCACATTATTGGTGAACTCAGTTCATAGAAATAAGCAATTCAAAAAATTCTGTGGGTAAATCAAAAGCGCCACTGGAATATTTTTCACTATCCAATCATACACGCAAAAAGGGGTGACGCCACCATAGGGGCTGGTATGGGTGGCCGCCTCAGGTGGCTGGAAAGTGTGCACCTAGTTTGAGTCGTCCAGGTTGGCCCACGCTAGTTTTGTTTGTCCCAACGCACGAGCAGGCAATGTAAAAAATGAAGAAAAATGTTTCAATTTGGATGGGCCAATAACATAAGTGCAAGGCAGGCCCTATAGCAGGCTCGCGGCCCAAACGAGTGCCTCCCATATCGATCGACAGCAGGAAAAATCCCAATTCATTCACTCCAGCCTCCAGTCTGGTTCGCTCCTAACCTAGCCGCCGCTGGACAGACCGACACAGCACTTCCTCGCGCCCTCGTTGGAGGGCAGTCGCCGGGCTTCAAGCGAACGGAAGGACAAGAAGATGAAGATCCAACCCTGGGTGTAGCCTGCGTGGGTGCAGCGGCGGCAGCACGCGCATGGCATCGAGCTTGCGCAAACGGACAGTCGCAGCTTGCAAGAGTAGGATGCGCAACGAGCAGGTACATCACATCCCTGATTATATCTAATTCAACTCTTCAATTTCTGGCCAATAGTTAAACCTGACGGTGTTGTAAAAATGCTTGTATGTAGGGAATCTATGAGAAAATGAAACCAATTTCTAGTTATTTTATAACTCCCCCAATCAATACCGAACTGACTGAATCTGATGTATCTAATCAAGTTTCCGGTGCAAACATACAAGCTCATGTTGTTCTTGAGCCTAAAGTGTCTAATGAACAGACTGCTAATGAAGGATTTGATGCAAACATTTTACATGCTCCTGGTGATGAACATATAGTGTCTAATGAGGGATCTAATGCAAGCATTTTGCAAGCTCATTGAAGGATTTAGTGTCTAATGATGATCTACTATGTTGAGAGAGACAGAGATTTGCAGGCATTGATGACAAGCAAATTATAGTGCATTTTCATAGCTTGAGGAAACGTCGAGGCCATCTACCAAAAAGTCCCTGTATCATGACAACATAGCATAAATACTTTTCTAATCTGTTGTTTGAAACTATTGCCATACTTGTGCAGGATAGATATATTGATATGCAGTTTGCGCACTGGTTATACGTGCAATTACACTTCGATATTTTCAGCCAGAGAACGAATAAGTCAAGCAGGTACAGACCATGTTTGTAGTCCTTGTACACCATGTTGCATTTTGTGTTTTTTGGTGCTTGCATCATTTAGTGTTTATAATCTGAACTACTTTGGATCATTAGCTGGTTTTCAAAGTGCATGTAGCTTCACATTTCTCAAGTTATGTTGATTTCCGGAGTGCAAGTGCCTTCGTATTTTGAAGTTAAATGTTCGCCCCTGGTAACTTGAATTCGTGGATCAGCCACTTCACACAAATCATACACGAATGCCAGTACGAATTAAATGAAATGCAGGGACTTACGCTAGCTCGTTGTACAGGCTCACTGCAGCTCTGCTTGCGCTTGGGATGTTCCATGTACAAGTCCATGTTACCACTTGCTTGGATGTGCAGGCCTTGTGCTCCTTGCATCCCCCTCTGCATTTTTGACATGGCGACTGGTTGATCAAATAAGAGGAATCGACCTTGATGTTGTACCGGAGGACAGATACTTACAAGGTTATACGGGTGTGCAGGATGTGTAACAGATCCCGTAGTGCCGTCATGCTTCGCTAAAAAATGGATTTGCTTGTTTCAGATGATATCTCCAGAAGAAATAAGAGTTAAAGTCAGAGTTGCATAGGCGTGTAAGCTAAGAGAGCAGTGAAAGGATATCCCAACATCGTCGGAACAGTGCACAAGGGAGTGATGTGTGGATACCTAGTTCGGGCCAGAGTTTGGGCATGCTCGCCTAGCTAGAGTGCGGGTCACTTCAGAGCCGTTGAGGGTGATGCGCTGGCGTTGGCTGGCCGTGCACGGATGCAGATCTTGAGTGGCAGCGGAGCGCTACGATGCGGTGGACGAGACCGTTGGTGAAGCCCCAACGGCCTCGGGGGGCGGAGGTGCGACGATGTGCTCGGTGAAGTAGCCCCGGTGAGCTGGGAGACGGCGTCGGTGAAGCGCACCTAATGCGGTGGAACTCGGAGTCTGTGAGGCACGTCGGTTGCGGCGGCCGACGTTGTCGGTGGACCACCCGGTGCGGTGGACGAGGGCGTAGATGAGGTAGCTCCGGTGCGGTGGTGAAGCGCGACCGTCGTCTTCATCGTCCGGCACAGAGGCAGGGAATGGTGGGGAAAGAGACGAGACGAGGGGCGATTCGAGGGTTGGCGGAGAATTAGAGATTTGAGCAATCTGGGCGCGGAAGGGGACGGTGGAGAAG
>NC_057808.1:388345515-388362937 GCF_018294505.1 Triticum aestivum | reverse complement strand
TTAAGGCACCGAAGCAGCGTCCACCCCGACACGACCCTGGTCTGCCTGGTGCGCCTACATTTGAGAATGCAAACGAATGTTCTTTCATTTGCAAACAAATCTTTATGTATTACCATGCCCGTGTTTTCATTGCAATAATTAGTCATTCAAAACGAGATACCCCATCCGTTCACTTTTGTAAGTTGTTTTAGACAACTTAAAATGAACTATTTTGCACATTGTCTGAAATGTCTTCAAGGTCTTATAAAAGTGAACAGAGGGAGTACTATAAATTAATTAATGAGGAGTTATTTGAAAAAAAATCGAAACGGTACCCACGCTAACGTGGATTAGAGTGTGTGTGTCACATAATTAGTTATTTGAATTACAGTGTGTGTCGCGTAGTTAGTTATTTGAATTAGAGTGTGTGTCACGTAGCGATCTCCAATTCTAACGTGGATTTTGCCTTTCACTGTATCCACGCTACTTTTTTAATACAAATTCATATGTATATGATGAACACCATGGTAGTGAGAAAACTTTTGGATGGATTCAAACATATGACCTACAAAATAGCACAACAAGCTGAGTCAATGTCAACTTTTCGAAACTTAGTATGGCACGAATTCGAAATAATTACCCGTATGCCTGGTCCTCGATTCAAATCTTACAATGTACACCGAATTGAAACATCGATATTAAGTCTCGTACTATGTACATCCAAATGTTGTTTTTAGCCCCCCCCCCACGCACAAACGGTACATACTTCCTGTATCGGTCAATCTTCCTCTCCTAACCACCTTAGGAAGCTATCGGTTTCCAACACACGTTCATTCTTTCCCTGCATGTTTCGATCCCTAAGTCTCTCAACTACACAACCCCTTTTTCCACTCTGTTACCAAATGTATTTACCTCACACACCCGCCATTGCACCCCATGCCGAGCTCTCTCTCTCCCCCCTCTCCCTCTCACCCTCTCGCGCTAAATACATGCATTGCCTATCTAGCCCCCCAACCTCTCATGCGCACGCACGCACGTTGTATATCTAGGTCACTCCCTCGAGACTGTCTCACTCTTTCTTCCGCATGACAGGCCACACTCGCTGAATCTTGCTCTCTTTGTCCGAGTCTCGTTTAACCTCGTTTTCTTTCACACACAAATGATATATCTCCCTGTTCGGGCCTCGATCGACACACTCTATACTCTCTCACGCAGATTGTCTATCTAGGTCAGTCCATCCAAGCCGCCGCCACTCTTTCGACCTCATGGTGGGCCACGCTCACTCAATCTCTCTCTCTCTCTCTCTCTCCGTATGTCTCGATTGACCTCGCTCTTTCTCAGATAAAAATGATATATCACCATGTTTGATCCCAATTCGACCTATTCACATTGTATACTCTCTCACGCACATCGTCTATCTAGGTCACTCTCTCCAACCCGTCTCACTCTTGCGATCGCACGGCGACCCTATGTGATCGGTTGACCTTGCTTCCTCCCACACACAAAATATATCTACACGTCTGTGACTGGATCATCTCTCAAGCTCTATCTTACAACCCTCACCCTTGCCAAAAAGCTCAATCGGACAATATCTCTCCAGAGCATATATATTTGTTCAATGAATGTCGGACCACACTCACTTTGTCTCTCTATCTATATGTCTCTCGATTGACCTTGCTTTCTCACACCGTATCTTCCACGCGTTGTAGCTACTACCTCTCCATCCCTCGCAAAGCCGGAGCTATTTACATTGCGAGGGGCACTCCAACCTTGGATTAATTTATGTAGGCATTTATTCCGGTCGGTTTAGATTATATTTTCGTAGCATTCGGCCCACAGCTACTGCAAACACCATTGCAACCCACGCAACTCCCCTAGTTGATTTCCCTCTGGCTCGGTCATCGCTCTCTCGCACGTCCTTTCTCGCCTTCAACGTCGCACCATGGTATTATTGAAAAAACTATGTTGTTCTCTTTAATTATTATAAATAAGCTACAAAACTACACACCGATAGTCCACTTGGAATGGAACAAATTTTGACCCACAAATTAAAGTGCTACAAACTACACACCGAGGGGCCCGCATGTCATGAAACAAATTTGGACCCATATACAAATTAAAAAACAAAGGACGAGGATCGAACATGCGACCGGGCCTTCAAGCCGCACGTCAATAGGAAACATACGTAGAATAGCAATGTTTGTTGTACCCCCTTTGTTCACATAATGTTTTTATATTACCACAGCCTAATTAATGGATAACATGGAATATTATTTTTAGTACTATTCGCCTTCACTTACTGGTGGGTTCCATGTGTGCTCTCTCTCTCTCCTCCCCTTCTGCGTTTAGACGCACGGGCAAACAGGAAGAACTCGCGGGCGATGTTGCCGTTGACCATATCTGGACGCGTTCACAAGTCACGGCACCAGTTTCACGTGCTAGCAGCACTAGTCAGTGTGTACGTGCAATGCACGTTAATTTGGAAGTATATTAAGTGCATGCGGATATTAACTACTAGGATATTATTTGCGTGTTGTCATGTGATTAGCACTATTTTTGGCATGAAATTAACTGCACGTTAAACGTGTTGAGCGCTCGACATTGAAGCAGTCTAGGTCGTTGGATGACAAGGAATACATGTGGCTTGATGACGTTTTATATTTAATTTGATACGGCTCTAGCAGAACATTCAATCGATCAAACCATACATTTCGTTCAGTCTGACTCTGACTTTAAATTATACGACGATCGATATAAAATAAACGGAAATGATAAACGTTCGGATTTTAAGCATGGCAATCCGAACGTTTTTCATGGCAAATTTAGATTACGCGGCGGCGGCGGGGGCGTCTCGCGGTGGGAAGCGGCTCCTCTGTCGTGCTCTGTGTGTCATCGGGCCACTGACCGACGGCGACGGCGGCATCTTGCGCCGTTGTTGGCGTACTCCTGGATGTTGGCCTAGCTTCAAGGAAGGCCAAAATGTTCTGGACTTAGGAGCGAGTCAACTAGCCGGAGGAGGCGACTGGCGTTGGTGCAAGGAAGCGGTCGACGGCGGCCATCCATGCCGCTGAGGGGGGCACTGGCACCCGCGCGGGGACAGGCGCTGTCAACGGCGCGGCTGAGACATTCGTGTGCACGGGCACCGGCACGGGCGTGCACGTCAGTGCACGCGCAGGCGCATGCACTAGCAGGTGCACGGGCACCGGCATGGGCGTGCGCGTCAGTGCACGCGCAGGCGCATGCGCTGGCAGGTGCACGGGCGTGTGAAAGTCGGCGGGGACCTCGTGGAACCCCGTGGGATCAAGCTCGGCAACAATGTGCGGCTCCCAGCCCATCAATGCCACGGGGATGGGCGCTGGCGCAGTCGGGGCGATGGGAGCCGGAACGGGAGCGGGGACAGGCGCGGCGTCTTCCCGCAAGGCCAGTTCAAGCTCGTCCCAAAGCGCCTTATGTTCTTGAGACTTCGGCTGGGTGTCTTCCTCAGGAAACTGGAACACTAAGGTCAGACCATCGTGATGCGGCATGGCGTACGTTTAGGTCAGGCTAGTTGGAGGTAGACGACAGGAGAATCGGAGAGGAAGAGAGAGGATTGTAGCGATACCGGGTAGTGCGGGGTTGATTTTAAACTGCGGCGCCGGCGACATTAAAAGTGGGAGCAGTTGGGACGACGGTGGGCGGCAGAGCCTGGTCAAAGGGCTCCCCTCCCGGTGAGCCTGCACAGCGGTCTGCTCGCACGCCTCCCTCACAGCCGGCGCAGCGGTCTGCTCGCACGCCTCTCGTCGACTCACACGCTTGCTCGGACGGCACCTGCCGATGAGAAGCGGGGACTCGTGGCGGCACGTAAACGCCCACAGTTTCAATAGTGAAAGCGTTCACCTTAACGTGACAGGTCTTTGTTCCAAAATACCTTGGCTCTTCATTTGTGCAACTTGTCATAAGCAACTTGTCTCAAATTGAAGAAAAAACTTACGAAGTAATATTTGTGCCATATCACGTGACCATGCTTAGTTTCAAGAATTTATGCTCACTTTTGGATTTTTTGAAATTTAAGATCCAGGATTCGAAACAATATCATAACCTGCATCATGCAATAAATTTTCAAGCCGTACATCTGTCCTGTTGTATTTCTTAAGAAAGGATTTGGTCAAACATTTTGCTTAGTTAGACTTCAGACAAGTTATATAAGTAGAGTAAAAGGATAATCCCTCCGTACCAGTGCATTGCCTGATATATTAACTCAAGTACTAGGCACAAACAAACGGGCTCAATTTTGTGCTCATCCTGGTGTAGTAGTAGTAGTACTAGGCAATGCAGTTGACGGGTGACCTTGACGAGCGGCGACCGAGGGAATTGAACCGTGCTCGGCACGGTAGGTAACGTTGTCTAGTTACTAAAGCATCCCTCCGTTGTTCATCGGTAGTCATTATGGACCGGGGACATGAGGGGAATTTCCTAGGGCTGGAATTCTGGCCGCCAGATATTTTGACTTGAAACGCTGAGGCTCGACTGGATGGGGTTGCCTAATGTGCGTACCACGCACGCCACCGAAGGACACGAGCCCGGTTTTTTTAGGATCAACACGAGCCAAGGTCTGGCTGGTACGCCGTTGGGTCCTACCATTCGAGAATACGAAAGGAACCTTTTAAATTGCCGAACGAATCTATGTGTATTACAATACTCGTATTTTCCTTGCAAATACTAATCTCAACGTCGTAATTGATTTATGACGAGTTGTTGAATTAGAGTGAGTTTGTGATATAGTGATCTCAACGTGGATTTCACATTTCATGGTATCCCAAGTAAGTTTTCCAATGCAAATTCAAATTTAAAAGATGAACAATATGGAGGTGAGAAAACTTTGTATGTATCAAGCATATGACCACACACACACACACACACATAGAGAGAGACACACACGCACGAACACAACAACAATCCAATAAGTATAGTGCATCTATTTTTCCAAACCATGCATGTATGACACGAATTCAAAAATACTCTTTCTATTCCTAAATATTAGTCTTTTAGAGAGTTCAACAAGTGACTACATACGGAGAAAAATGAGTGAAACTAGACTCTAAAATATGTCTATATACATCTGTATGTGCCAGTCCATTTGAAGCCTCTAAAAAGACTAATATTTAGGAACGAAGGGAGTAAAATGTAAGACATCCATGGTCCTCAGTTCAATATTTAAAATGAACATGAAACTGAAAAATGAATATTAAGTCTAGTACTACAGTACATGCAAATGTTGTGTTTAGGCGGAGCTATGATTGTCAGGGGTCAACCCCTCGACCTTAGATAAAATTATGGAGCTCTGTTTAGGGTTGTTTAGATTATATTTGTCCCCACCCTCCCAACCACCGATTGGTTGTGCACCCCCACCCCTCCTCCCCGGGAGAATATCATGTGCCCCCATACCTTAGATGCTATATGCCGATACGAGTTGCTTGGAGCTTGTAGATCTGAGATATAGCAGCTCACATGATGTGTCTTAATATTTTTGCAGGAAACCTTGATGAGTTTGAGAATTGCACACAATTTGTACAAAAACTACTTAGATGCCCTTTGATCCCATATCCAACGACCTCGAAGCTCGTATCACCGTAGCATCTAAGATGAAGGAGGACATCATATTCTCCTGTATGTAAGAATATCATGTGTTACCACTCCTTAGATGCTTTGGTGATACAAGCTCTTCGGAGGTGTTGGATTTGTGACCCAACACCTCCTCGGTGGTTCGAATGTTTTTTGCAGAAAAGCCCCAAAAGAGTTCGGCCACTGCTTACAAGCACAAAGACTGCTCAGATGCCATTGGATCTCAGATCAAACGACCTCCAAGCTCGTATCACCGTAGCATCCAAGCTGCGATAGCACCTTATGTTTTCTCGCACGGGAGAGTATGAGGTGTTCCCGCACCGTAGATCCTATGGTGATACAAGTTCACTGAGATCTAACGGCCCACAGTAGGAGGTTTGAATGTTTTTGCAATATACGACTGATAGAGTTTGGGAAATGCGTAGAAAGTACAAGTACTACGCATGTGCCATCTGATCACTGATCATACGACCTAGATGCTCATATCACCGTAGCAGGTAATTAAGCTACGGGGAGCACCTAATATGAGCACCGGGGAGCCGTTGGATCGAAGATGCAGCGGCACACACGAGGCCTGAATGTTTTATTTGCAAAAAAACCTTTGGAGAGTTTGGAAATTGCGCATAATTATAAAGAATACTCCCAAGCCATTGGATCTCACTTCCAACGGTGTAAAAACTCGTATCACCATAGTATCTAAGCTGCGGGGTGGATGTGATATTCTATGCCGCTGTCATTTTTGTTCGTAAACTTGCAAAATACGTGTAACTCGTGCCGTTACTTGTCTAACCGCGCAAAGTGTTTGTTCAAAAAAACCATCCTACACTGAAATATCGGAACAACACACGGGGGTCCCACTTGTCATTAATCAAATTTGGACCTAAAACTAACAAATCTGAAAGACGAGATTCGAACTGGCAACCTGGACTACAAAGCGTAAGCCGATAGCCTGAAAAAACGAACGGTTGTTGGCTTTGTCCCACAACTTGATTTTATACAGTACTTGCGTTGAGTAGAGTAGAGGGAGTGCCTCGTCAACACGTGCATGACCGTTGTCTCACTTACTGGTGGGTCCCAGGTCTGTGATCTCAATCTCTCTTCTCTCCATCGTCTAACCTTTGCACGGGCACACACGAAGAGCGGCGCTAGCTTGCCGTGGTGTTATTACAACTAAAAAAAAGCTTGGAAAATAGAAGAATCGCCTAGAACAAGAGACGTTGTGGCTGGTCGAGACGGAGCTAACCACATCTATCCTCCGTGCCACGTTTGCATGATGAAGCTGTGTGGCTTGTGGGGTGTTTTCGACCGACTGGCTGGGTCCCGAGGTCGAACCATAGGTACTACGTCTGATACAGTATATTTTTACACGCACATTTTTCCTCCGTGCCGAGACGTGGCACACCCTACCGTGCGGTTTCGGGGTCCTCCTGGGTGGTGCACGCATATATTCTTCATGACGTGGGATGCCCTACCGCGTGATTTCTGGGTCCTCCTCGGTCATAGCGCCGAAGCAAGCGAATGAGTCATCAAATCACGAAAGACCACCTTTCCCGCCGAGTACATCAGTGAAGCACGGTGGCTAGCTAGTTGGGCTAGTTCGACCGATTAGCTAGGCCGCCGCCACATTTGTTTTTTCACCCCTTTTTTTATCTACTTGCCGGCAGGTAAATTTAAATATCCACCGCGGCGTTGCTCTGGTGTTTGGGTGCGGCAGGATTTTTAATTTTTTGATTGACGGGAGCAGGCGCGGCAGGATTTTTAATTTTTTGATTGACGGGAGCAGGCGCGGCAGCAATTAGTCATGATGACTCCGCCTGTAAAAACCCACTGCTCCCTGATGTGAGAAGTCGTCGACTGGTGTTTTACCGTGGTGAAAACCAAAAGATTTCCCGCTCCCTCCCCCTTCCCGTAGATTGCATTGCCTTTCAGCCGTTTCGCCCCCTTTGCTTCCTCTCCCCATTGCTTCTACCTGGTGCCATGGCCGCGCAGCAGATCACGGAGTCCGAGGTGAGGCGCCTGACACAGGAGCTCCATGTCAAGGATGCGGAGCTCAGGTCCAAGGACGTGGAGCTCCGTGAGCTCAAGGAGGAGAGGAGTGCCATGCTCCTCCGTTATGTGCGGGAGTTCACGGAGCTTCAAAAGCGGCAGGCGTCCACCACAAAGATGCTCGAGGCATCGGCGGCGTTGCTGTAGAAAGCGGGAGATACGATAGGCCGTCAGGGGAGCCGGCTGGAGTGCGAGCGGGCCGATTGTGACGAGGTCCAGGATCGCCTCAGCCACTTGGTGAACCAAGTTGCCACGCACGTGTTGCGGCTGCACGATGCCTACCGTCGTGCCAGCGCGACGATACCGGCCGTCGGGCTAAACCCGTTCGACCACCCGGTCGACTTCAACGAGGTGCGGCTTCCTGACCTGGTCTCCTTCTTCACCTATATCTCCGAGGAGCTGAGCCGTCTCCGCGCGATGGTGGGGGCTGAGCTAGACAAGGAGGGGTTGCGGGCTGCCGTCGCCGTTGCCGGGCGAATCCTTTCATGGCTCCGTCACCGGAATCCATTCGTGCCATTGGACGCCGTCTTTGACGAGCTGCCTCCCGTCGACCGGGAGCGGGCTCTGCGGGCGGTTGCACCCTGCATCACCAACGTTGTGCGCCTCAAGAAGCAGAGGGAGTTCGGTGGTGTTTAGGCACCCTCTGCATGGGCATGTCCATGTCTCGGCGCAACATGACCGTTGGATCAAACTCAGACGGTGCAGATCAGTCACTGTAGCACAAAGCGTGTGGGTGTGTTTGGTTGCATTCTCATCTCAATATAGTTGTTTCCTCTTCGTGTATTTTTGTCAACCTACTAGTGTGGACTCATGCACTCATCCCGTGCACCCTTCATACACCCTGCCTAACACTATTCGTGCTTCATATGGTTCATGTTTCGTGGAGTACTGTAGCACCGTACTCTCCGTGCGCTGTGGACCTAGTTCTGTTAACATTGATTTCACCGTTCATTCTCGACCGGACAGTCGAAAAAGCGGTACTATGTTACATATAGGAGTAATTGACATGCGCACAACATCATTTGTTATCCTCATATCGTACTACACTAGCAACAAGATTGTGTAGTACTGACGTATGAACCACTGCACATGCCTAGTAGTAGGAGCACTGTGTATGTTCAAGTGGCTGCCGTGTTTCGCACTCGTCCGTCGTAAGAGTGGAAACGCTTGCTGTAATCATTTTTCTTCTTCAGAAAAACAGTGGACACGCTCTACCGTGCGGATCCTCCTCCAGCCATGCACTAAATTACTCCCTTTCGCCGACGTGTGGGATAGCCAGCACCTGGGTCCACCAGCCATGCACTAAATTACTCCGTAGTAGAGTGACGGTAGACTACCCCGATTGAGCCACCGCAGTAATGCCCAATGAGCTGTCAAATCACAAAACCCCTCCTTTCCAGTAGTAAGATGGACGGACGAAGCAACCATCATTTCACTCTTCTCTCCCAGCTTCCTCTCTTGAAGAAAACCCCGACTCGCTTCGCTTCTCCCTCATCTCGTTCCTCCTTTCACTCTTCTCTCTCAGCTTCCTCTCTTGGATGGACGCCGGAGCACCGGCCAACGTGATGTCTATGGCTCTGGCCAAAACCGTCGAGGCTCATGGTACGAAAAGCGCAAGCACCCCGCCGAGACTACCGCAGACAAGCTCAAAGCCATCGCCCTGTCCAAGCCCCCCTCTCCGGGATCCCTCATTAAGCAAGTCCAGGTAATGTCTCTTGTTGACGATCTTTTTCTCGATCTTGATCGTCTTTTCATCTAACACGCAGTACTAGTACTGGTAGTACAACTTTCTGGGTGATCTTGCATGTGATTTCAGTGTGCCAAATGACGGTTCTAAATTCCTCTTTTGACCAAAACATGCGAGAGGTTGACACTGATTTCTTATAGATTACTTTCAACTACTCCCTCTGTCCCAAATTTCTTGTCTTAGATTTGTCTAGATACGGATGTATCTAATACTAAAATGTGAATTGATACATCCGTATCTAGACAAATCTAAGACAAGAATTTTTGGACGGAGGGAGTACTTTACGAACATCAATGCTACCTTTTAAGAGGGTATATTTGCCTCAGTAACTTGTGTTATGGATATTGCATGTAATCCCTCTGCTCTCATGCCTTTGAAGACATGTTCTAGTGTCTTTGTTCACTCATTTCTGTGCGTATATGTAGTCATATATGGAGTATAATATCGAAAATCATCTTATATTTCTGAACGGAGGGAGTAATAAAATATGGTTTCTGTTTGAATTAGAACCAGGTCCGCGGTGGAGATGAAGTTCTCAGAGTCATGCCGTGTGAACTGGAAGACCTTATGATGAGTTCTACTGCTGAACTATCCAGCTGATGTGTCCTTGTCGCCACATGTCCTGAACTAGTGTTTTCCTGTAGCATTGTTGTCAGGCGTGTTCTCGAGGCTGTACTTGACCACAACAATTTCCTGGCTGTGCCTTCGATTACGAAGGGTGTGGTTGTTGTAAAGCTTCCCAACAAATCTGATGCAGCCTGTCTTCATCATCATGTTTATGAGTGGAAAGACCACTCTGTTAGGTTCTCCAAGGTTGACAAGATGGTGATGGTGCATGTAGACATCTCACACGAAGTCCATGGCCTAGTCAGTTATGCGGGGTTCATCCCGTAGGTCGGTGGCAAGAAATAGTCTGCAGAGTTTAGTTAGTGAAACTTTGCTTGTCTGTAGTAAGTACTATTGTTCAGTACTTGATTTGTGTTTGTGAACCCTGTATCTTTTATTAGTACTGCCGCTTTTGGTGTGTGAACGGTCTATGTTAATGTCTATGTTAATGTCTGTCCACTCAATTCAGTCTGTATATTTTGAAGTATCTAGATCATATTTTTTGTGAGGACGGTTTATCAATTATAGTTACACTCCAATATGTGTATGCATTGCAGGGTTTATCGCACACACCAGGATTTCCAGTCCCATGGATGTTCGGTCCATACGATTTGTCACGACCTTTGGACTGTCCTGCTTGTGGGAGTAGGTGGGGCCCCTGCATGCCACGCGTAGTTGGACGAACAATCTTCTGTGTAGTACTTCAACATGGTGATTTCATGGTAAGGATTCACTCGTGTCACCTCAAGTAAATCTTATTGATTTACTGTCTAAATCTTATTGATTTAATGTCATGTTTTCTTTCTTTTCCTGCAATTTTACGATGCAGGTTTTGCCATGTGACATTCATCACAGAATAAACCATTTGGTTTGCTCTACGATGGCTATTTTTGCAGGTTTCACTTCTTATGTCGTGTCAGTAACGAAGGCACTGTCCATCACTTATATTACTGGAAAAAATTGGATCAGTCTGTTGTCTGAGTACAAGCTGAATCCCTATGATGAACTGCAGTTTGGTTTAACAAAAACGCCACAATTAGTCCTTCTCGCGTTTAAAAGAAATGAAGAAAAAAACTGGATCACGGTCACGGATCCTAGTCAAGTTAGAAAGCTGATCATAGCAGACCAGACACGATCGCCGCTGTCTCGCATAGATCGAGCACCGGCCGTTGCTCTAGCACTGACAGCGGCAGCAGCTCAGTCTGATCCAGCTGAGGATTGGGCACCGACCGTGTCAGCGGATCAGTCTGATCTACCGGAGGATCGGGCATCGTCACCGGCACCTGCTCCGACACCGGCACTAGCTCTACAAGGAGCACCATCTCCGGCAGCAGCGGCGGCTTCGGCACCTGCACCAACACTTGCACTTGCATCTGCTCCGGCCCGTGCAGTTGCACCGGCAACAGACTGGGCTGCAGTTCGCACTTCATATACCAAAGTCCTTACAAAAACCGACATGTCCACCTTCTTGGTAAGCATTGGCCGCCCAAGTGCTTCGTTCTTTTTTCTTTCCATGTTGTTTCACATGATTCACTGTGTTGATCTAACTGTTTGGGTATGTCTTCTTGTTTGCAAACAGAGAATTCCTAGAGCAACGAGGGAGTCGTTCAACAATCCGGGCGACCGCGGCCAAGTTTCTCTTACAATGCGCAGCCTTGGTGTGAATGAACCTGCTCAATATACCGTAAGTACAAAGGATGGTCACATGATGATTGATGCTAAAGGATGGTCAAGGTTCAAATCTAAATCATATCTTGCGGTAGGGGATGATGTCAAAATCGAACTTTCTCGGCAAGGAGAGCTGGTCCAAATCAACTTTGAAATTCTTCAGTAGCAGCACGCAACTGCCGAACTGATCTATCCTCCGAGAGATTTTGATGTAATAATCTGGCATGGTGAAACAAGTGTCCTGTGTGTATAAGTAGTATGACAGTATTATTTATCACATGGTATATCGTTGATAGAATTGCAACTCTGATTGCTGGTTAGGAACTGTCGTTCGATTTCATTCCAACAGCTGCCGTGCTTTATACAATTTTGTGTATTCGCCTTGCGACAGCATCTAAAACCAGCGCCGTACCGATCGCTTGCAATATGAAAAGCGCTGAGGTAGAACACATGGGCCCCCAAACATGCAGGGTCGGCCTGCAGCCCAAAGTCCAGAACCGTGAGCCTATCTGAGTATTATATTCTCAGCTGAACCCCCATAATGCCCGTGTGTTGCAGAGGGAGTATATTTCTTGGCAAGGTGAGCCTGTGATATAAAAGAATTGTATATTTCTTTACAGAGGGAGTATCTCTCTGTCAAAAAATATATTTATGTGTAACTAGTTACTCCTGTCTTTCTACTTCCTTTCGCTGATATGTGGGGCAACCGGCAACGGGGTCCACGTGCCATATGCACAAATTAGAGTGCACAACTTCACGGTAGACACACCCCGGTCGTAGCGCCGCAGTAATGCCCAATGAGCCGTCAAATCACAACCCCCCTTTCCAGCTTTAGCAGTAAGCTGGACGGATGAAGCGGCAATATTTCACTGGGCCTGAATCCCCTTCTCCCTCGTCTGCTTGTTCAGAGAAAACCCCCTCTCGGTGATTGCATAGGGTTTTCTCATGGAGAACCAGGTACGAATTCTTCATCCATCCCCGATAAATCCAAGTCCCTTGGTCGCAGGTAATCCTAGGATGGCAGCCGCCGCCGTTGATGCATTTTTCTTCCTACTGAATCTAGTGTGTTTCATTTGCAGTGCCCAAAGTGCGAGGACCCTACAGGTTTCTGCGCCCTCGGCGAGACGCCACACTTGTTCCTTCTCATCCTAACACAGCATTTTGAAACCCGCACAATATGTTCCTAGAATCCTCTTTTCTATTCGGGAAGGTGGGGTTTTTTTGAACATGCTGTGTTCTCATATTATTTTTCCTGCAGTGTATTATTTGCTCTGTCAGAACACATGTACTCAAGATGCTCGGCCTTGCCATAACTGAATACACTAGTTTAATGGTCACAGTGAAGACAAGCCATGGATATAAGTTTCGAGTTGGGTTCATGAACCAAGCAGATCGCTACTTTTTTATGGCCGAACTTGGATAAACTTTCTCAAGTGTTACGGACTGAAAGTTGGCGCACGAATGTTGATGGAAATAGCAGAACCTGGTCTCATCTTCACTGCGATCTTCCACCCCGACGTTGTTCCAATTGTTCATCCATGTTAGTTTCGTATCTGGTTCTTGCTTGTTGCCTCGATTACTTCTTAATCCACCTATTTTTTCTAACTGATCACAATTTAACTTTAGAAGTAGCAACGAATCTCTCACGAAGATGCTACTTCTAATTAATATTTTCTTATAATTGGTTGCACGTGTAGGTTTTTTCAGAGTTAAGCAGTCTGTTCGTTTGTTACTCTGTAATAACTCGGCTGTTACTAATGGCACTGAAGTTGACTGGATCGACATCCACAAGTTCCTACACTTTATTGATCGTCTTGAGGTCCTTGTGGGGCGTTTCAATGGTGGAAGGCCACGTGGGATATGTGTGCCACTGCTGCACTCGTTGAACAGGTCCAACTGTGTCGATACACTTATGGTACGAGCTGTTTTCTGTTATATATGTTGTTCAGAAACTATTGCTTATACACAGTTTTACAGCTGTGATCTTCTTGAAACAGGAACTGCCGAGTTCTATTGTTCCTATACAGATGCCTGACCATGGTCGGGTCAGACTTGCGCTTGGTCACAACATGATGTTTATGTCGACCTACTCAATTCCCCTTGGAGGTGAAAAGATACTTATTCATGGGTGGTCTCAAATAATGAAGGCCTGTCCATCTTGGAGAATAGGACAGAAGATTATGTTCATGCTTTTCCATGGCTCTAAAGCGAATATCCTGTTTATTGACCACGTTGCTTTCAGCTTTGGTTGTTAAGTGCCCCTGCTGGTTTCAGTTAAGGTTGTTAAGTACCCCTGCTGCTTTTCCAGTCTGTCGTGTTTCTTCAGTCCTGTCTTCCTCCAACCGCCAAAACATAACCAGCGCCGGCGGGGCCGCCTGCTTCCGCCTCCCATGGCTGGCTGCACCTCAGCGCACGCATCGCCGCCCCACCGTCTCCTAAATCGTTAACGCCGACGTCCTCCGCGCGCTTTGGTGCGCTCGCCGCGGCGCCGCCCTCTTGCGTTGTCAACATGGTCAACAAACAACAGGAATCAGTAGAAGTACGTGGGGAGGATGACAGTAGGGGCCCACCACGTCAGCGTATGGAAAAATAAAATGCTTCCTCCTAGTGTTTTCCTGACATCTGGGACCCACGACATTGTGAGCGTATATAGTCAATAGACAAGAGAACAGCACAAGATCGGCTGACACCTGGGACGTAGCTACTCGAGCAGTATTTTTTTGTTTGGTATTGTTGAGATGGAGCAGGGTTCGAACTGGGTTGTGGCCCGTCTAGCCCAGGCTTATATTTTATGTTCACCATGTGACCAGCCCAGCTATTTTTTCTTTGTGAAAATGAGCCCAGTTTATTTTTTCTGAAGAATACCCAATCCACGCCTACTTATTTTTCTACGCCCCTGATGGGCTGCAACTCTTTCAAGATGCCTGCAAATCTTGAAAGTAATATGAAATGGGTTGTAAATATAAAAACAGATGACAAATTGGTAATTACTTTATAATTTTTGAATTTTTTCACATTTTGAGATTCCTATTTCACTGGGCATTAACCTAATTTAAATATATCTTCAAAGTACTTTAAATCTGGCTCGACATTTCGGTATTAAAAATAGTTTGGAACCCACAAAAATATGCGAACTTGGCCTGGCCAACCAAAAAAACGACTGCAATAAATTGCATAAGAAGTTGCCATGAGCTATATATAAATTATTAAAAAAAGAGGGAGTGGTCTGACTTGTGGGCCTGTTTAGTTGACGCACATGCAAGATTTTTTTAGTCATTATATACGTCAACAAACGATTCTAGCAGACGTAACCGTTGGATGTCAATCCAACGGCCGTCGTGTTTCTTCAATCTCTAATCTTCTTGCTCCAGCCGCCAAAGCAGCGCCGGCGGGACCGCCTACTCCCGCCTCCCGTGGCCGGCTGTGCTGCCGCGCAGGCCTCAGCGCCCCCTACAACTCCCACCGCTGGCCAGGGCATCCCTCGACTCACCCACACCCCCTGTTATTCTGTGGCGACGGCAGCCTCACACCGCAGCCGAACCGGTGAACCCTCGTACTCCTCTCCGCGCGGGCTTCCACTGTCGCGTCTTCCCCGGCTCCGCGTCGTCCCCTTACTAGGCCTCGCCGTCGTCCACCGCCGTGGTGCTCTCGGCGCGGCGTGGTCAATGTGGTCAACAACCGACTTCCATCGGAAGAGTACTGTGCGTGGAGAGGCTGACAGCTGGGTCCACAGCAGCTGCAAGGAAGTGCCTCCTTATTACGTGGAAAATAATTATTCCTCCACCTAACAGCAGGGACCCACCGGACGGGCCACCAGTATTTCACGAAAAAAATGTTTCCCCCTGACTGCTGGGACCCACAGGACGGGCCACCATATTTCGCGAAAAAACGTTCCCCCTGCTGTCAGCTCGGACCCACCGGAAGTGCCTCCTTATTACGCACAAAAAAATGAATACCCCCTGCTAGCCGGGACCCACCTTGGTGGGAGGCTGACTTGTGGGCCTACTAAGTTGACTGGGACAGAGGCCTTTCTCAACTTTAGTTAATATATGAACGATTCTAGCTCCAGTGACCGTACGATGTCCATCCAACGACCGTAGTGCTTCTTCAACCTCTGGTCTTCTTGCTCCAGCCGCCCAAAGCAGCGCCGGTCGTGCCGCCTGGTCCTGCCGCCCGTGGCTGGCTGTGATGCCACGGAGGCCTCACCGCCCCCTACTACTCCCACCGCTGGCCAGGCCATCCCTCTACGCACCCACACCCCCTGTTATTCTTCGGCGACGGCAGCCTCACACCGCAGCCGAACGAGTGAACCCTCATACTCCTCTACGCGTGGGCATCCACTGCCGCGTCTTCCCCGGCTCCGCGTCATCCCCTTCCTACGCCTCGCCGTCGTCCACCGCCCTGGTGCTCTCGGCGCGGCGTGGTCAACATGGTCAAGGAATGGCTTCCATCGGACGTGGACTGTACGTGGAGAGGCTGACAGCTGGGTCCACGGCCGCAGCAAGGAAGTGCCTCCTTATTACGCGCAAAATCATTATTCCTCCACCTGACAGCGGGGACCCACCAGACGGGCCACCGTATTTCGTGAAAAAACATTTCCCCCTGACTGCTGGGACCCACCAGCTACATCTTCGCACGCAAGGAAGTGCGTCCGAAAAAAACAATTCGCCCCCCTGACTGCTGGGACCCACCAGCTACATCTTCGCACGCAAGGAAGTGCGTCCGAGCAAAAAAAACGATTCCCCCCGGACTGCTGGGACCCAGCAGCTACACCTTCGCACGCAAGGAAGTGCGTCCGGGCAAAAAAAAAGGATTTGCCCCCCTGACTGCTGGGACCCACCAGCTACATGCTCGCAGGCAAGGAAGTGCCTGACAGTCGGGACCCACCTGGTCGAAGCGTACGTAGCATTGTCATTCTGGTCGCGAACGTGTACGTACATATATATTGGTCGATGTAGAGGCGCGCACGTGTCGTAGTAGAGGCGCGTACGTGTCGTAGTAGAGGCGCGCACGTAGCATGTACACGTACGTACAGCGGCCAGGGTGCAAGAAAGAAAATACGGCCACGTACGTACATACGGGCAGGGTCTCGAATGCCTACTCGCGCATACGTACGGCCAGGGCTCGTGTACATGGCTGGGTCGGAACGGAGAAACAGCGTCGTCGTCGTGTTCGTGGGGAGGCAACGGAATGCGTCGTGTTCATGGGGAGGCAACGGAATGCGTCGTGTTCATCGGGAGGCAACGGAACGCGTGGGAGCCAACCGGCTGGGTCGGAACGGAATGCATGGTCGTGTTCGTCGGGAGGGGTTGGACGGAACAGGCGATGGAAAAGAGGCCTCGCATACCGCAAAACGGAGGAAACTGCCCTGTGTTCGACCGGCCACGTTCGAAACGGGATCCTGTTCATCGGGAGGGGTCTGGCGTACCGCAAAACGGAGGAAACGGACCTCCTACGGTCGAAACGGGGGTCCTGTTGATCGGGAGGGGTATGGCGTACCACAAAACGGAGGAAACGGACTTGTGTTGGAGCGCTACGGTCGAAACGGGGGTCCTGTTGATCGGGTGGGGTGTGGCGTACCGCAAAACGGGACTCCACGGGATACTGTTCATCTCCACCGTCGACCTCCTCCAGCCTCCACGGCTACCGTCGACCTCCTCCTGCCTCCACGAGCTGCTGTTCATCCAGCCTCCACCGCGCGCTACTCCACCGGCTACTGTTCAACCACCCCTCCACCGTCTACTGTTCATCCAGCCCTCCACACCACGGGGTCCT
>NC_057808.1:388185718-388345076 GCF_018294505.1 Triticum aestivum | reverse complement strand
CAACGCTCACTGTTCATCTAATCGATCGGCTTCAGTTAGCAGCAGTAGCGAAGGAATCGCTCGATCGGGTTTAGTTAACAGCCATCGATCGATCGCTCGGGTTTAGTAACGCGTAGCCTGCAGTGCAATCGCTCGGGTTCAGTTAGAGCCAACGCCTCACACACATGCTCATCGCTCGGCCCCGACCTCCCACCGTAACCGGGAACTCCCCGAAATTTTCCTCCCCCTCGCTTCTACCATGGTTTTTTCCGTCATGGACGGCCCAAAGAATGTCATGCAGCTGCGTCTCTGGCCCGCCCAGGACGAAAAGCCCATTTTCTGTCATGATTTTTTGTCATAGAAGTAGGAGCCCACAACATCTATGATGATACCGGGTTTTGTCACAATTAGCGTCATAGAAGTGTCATATGTATGACATAATTTTTTTTCGTTCGGCCCAAAATGTCACGGATGTGTCTTTTTTTGTTGTGGATGCAGCGCATAGTCGTGTCTGGAGTGGCAACCGACGAGGTTGCTCAAGCAAGGCGGTAGCCATTTGTGCCATTTGTCGTGGTAGCCGAGAGCATAGGTGGTGGAGCCGTGGTCGGGGTAGCCATGCGAAAAATGCTGTGGTCGATGTCGAGTCGGGGTAGCCGGTGTCGATGAAGTCGCTGTGGAGCCACAGGCGCAGGGACCGCCGAGTTAGTCATGGGCGCAGTGGTGTCGAAGTAGAGGTGCGCCAGGAATAGGATGTTGTTGATGAGGCGTCGCGCCGGGTTTGCCAAACCCGGGGACACGTCGTAGACGAAGGCACACGTCGGTGTTGCCAGCACCAAGCATGCGTAGACGGATGAAGACGAAGTTGACGAAGCACCACACCAGATTTTTCAGGCCCCGGGACACGTCGTGGACGAAGGCATGCATCGATGTTGCCAGCACCGGGCATGCGTAGATAAGAGACCTGCACAAGTTGTACGCCATGTCGAGGGAGGCTAGCAGAGAAGGACTTAACGATGGTTGCGGCGCTTGTTGATGACCCACAAGTATAGGGGATCGATTGTAGGCCTTTCGATAAGTAAGAGTGTCGAACCCAATGAGGAGCAGAAGGAAATGACAAGTGATTTTTAGCAAGGTATTCTTTGCAAGCACTGAAATTATCGGTAACAGATAGTTTTGTGATAGGATAATTCGTAACGGGGAACAAGTAATAAAAGTAAACAAGGTGCAGCAAGGTGGCCCAATCTTTTTTATAGCAAAGGACAAGCCTGGACGAGCTCTTATATAATGCAAATCGCAATAAAAAGAAACATCCAGCAATTTTCCACCTGGATTCCTTATTTGGCTATCATGATAGTCAACGCATTTTCAACAGCCTTGAATTGTAAGCAGTCTCAGTACTCAAAAGGTTCGGGTAAATGTAATATTTGGTGTAGCCGTACTACCTTCACTACAAAAAAAGACACATCCATGACATTTTGGGCCGAACGAATTTTTTTCTGTCATGCTTATGACACTTCTATGACGATAATTGTGACAAAACCCGGTATCATCATAGATGTGGTGGGCTCCTACTTCTTTGACAAAAAATCATGATAGAAAATGGGCTTTTCATCCTGGGCGGGCCGGAGATGCAACTGCATGACATTCTTTGGGCCGTCCATGACGGAGAAAACCATGGTAAAAGCGAGGGCGAGGAAAATATCGGGGAGTTCCCGGTTACGGTGGGTGGTCGGGGGCCGAGCGATGCGCGTTTCTCTCGTACACGTACGCGCGTTGGTGCGAGGTGTTGCGCTCTAACTGAACCCGAGCGAGGCGCTGGGCTCTAACTGAACCCGAGCAATTGCACTAGCTACGTTACTGAACCCGAGCGATCGATCGATCCCTTACTGTTAACTGAACCCGAGTGATTCCTTCGCTACTGCTGCTAACTGAAGCCGATCGATGCTGCCTCTGGATAAATAGTGAGCGTTGTTGGAGGGTTTGGATGAACAGTTCCTAGTGGGGGGTTGGATGAACATGACCCCGTGGTAGTAGAGGCCGTTGCTGCTGGATGAACAGGACCCCGGTCGATCGAGCCGGAGGATGAACAGGACCCCGTGGAGGGCTGGATGAACAGGACCCGGTGGAGGGCTGGTTGAACAGTAGCCGGTGGAGGGCTGGTTGAACAGTAGCCGATGGAGAGCTGGATGAACAGTAGCCCATGGAGGGGTGGTTGAACAGGACCCCATGGAGAGGGCTGGTTGAATAGTAGTCGGTGGAGGCTGGATGAACAGGAGCCCGTGGATGAACAGTCACAGGTGGAGGCTGGTGGAGGTCGACGGTGGATGAACAGGAGCCTGTGGAGGCAGTCGACGGTGGATGAACAGTAGCCCGTGGACGCAGTCGGCGGTGGAGATGAACAGTATCCCGTGGAGTCCCGTTTTAAGGTATGCCACACTCCTCCCGATGAACAGGACCCCCGTTTCGACCGTAGCGCTCCAACACAAGTCCGTTTCCTCCGTTTTGCGGTACACCACACCCCTCCCGATCAACAGGACCCCATTTCGACCGTAGGAGGTCCGTTTCCTCCGTTTTGCGGTACGCCAAACCCCTCCCGATGAACATGATCCCATTTCGACCATGGCCGGTCAAACACAAGGCCGTTTCCTCCGTTCTGCGGTACGCCAGGCCTTGTTTCCAGCCGCTGTTTTGTCCAAGCCGGTTGGCTCCCGATGAATAGCACGTGTTTTGTTGCCTCCCGGTGAACACGACGCATTCCGTTGCCTCCCCATGAACACGACGACGACGCAGTTTCTCCATTCCGACCAAGCCATGTACACAAGCCCTGGCCGTACGTATGCGCGAGTAGGCGTTCGAGACCCCGCCCGTATGTACGTATGTGGCCATACTTACTTTCTTGCACCCTGGCCGCTATACATACGTGTACATGCTACGTGCGCGCATCTACTATGACACGTGCCCTTCCTTACACGGCCACGGTTCATCGCTGCAGCCTGAGGACTGACCGATCGTATGTACGTACACGTTAGCGACCAGAATGAAAACGCTACGTACGCTTCGACCAGGTGGGTCCCGACCGTCAGGCACTTCCTTGCGTGCGAAGATGTAGCTGGTGGGTCCCACCAGTCAGGGGGGTGAATCATTTTTTTGCCCATAATATGGACGCACTTCCTTGCGTGCGAAGATGTAGCTGGTGGGTCCCAGCAGTCGGGGGGAGAAAACATTATTTTAAGGGTAAAAAGAATGCAGTTGCATGCGTGCGTCCATGAGCGTGGTGCGTCCCCACTGTTAGCCTCTCGCGTACAGTCATCTTCCGATGACTCTCGTTTGTTGACCATGTTGACCACACCGTGCCGAGCGCACCAAGGCCGGTGGACGACGATGAGGCCCCAGACCGGAACGACCCGGAGATGGGGAAGACGCGGCAGTGGAGTCACAGATGGAGAGGAGTGGGAAACTTGACTGGTTCGGGTGCACGGCAGCACTGCCGCCCACGGGAGACAGGAGCACGAACAGAGGTTGAAGAAGGAGCACGGTTGTTGGATTAACATCCAACGGTCCAGCTGCTAGAATCATTTGTTGATTAAGTTGACAAAGCCCTGCGTACACATCCGCTTAGTAGGCCCACAAGTCAGCCACCAAATCTGACGGGTCCCAGCTGTCAACTGGAGGAATAGTTTTTTTCGCATAACAAGGAGGCACTTCCTTCCATGCGAAGATACAACCGGTGGGTCCCAGCTGTCAGGGGGAGGAAACATTTTTTTCCAGCTTAATAAGGAGGAACTTTCCTTGCGTGCAACCATGGACCTCGTGGGTCCCAGCCGTCAGGCTCTCCACGTACAATCCTCTTCCGATGACTCTCGTTTGTTGACCACGCCGCGCCGAGCACAGCGAGGCGGTGGACGACAGCGAGGCCACGGACGGGAACGACCCGGAGATGGGAAGACGCGGCAGTGGAGTCGCAGATTGAGAGGAGTACAAAGGTTATAACTAGTTCTGGTGCAGCGTGGGGCTGCAGATGGTGGAGAATAAAAGGAGGTGTGGAGGTGTAGAGGGATAGCCTGGCCGGCGGTGGGGTAGCGCTTCGCAGCGATGCGTGCTAAGGAGAGCCGCTAGCTGCCGGAGGCAGGACCAGGCGGTCTCGGCGACGCTGGAGGAAGAAGACGAGAGATTGTAGGTGCATGCCGGCCGTCGGATATAAATCCAATGGTTGTGTATGTTATAATCATTTGTTGACCAAGTTGACAACGCCCTGCGTAGGTTTCGACCTATTAGCCCACATGTCAGCCTGCAAAAATGTGGCATATATTTAACCCATGTTTTCTAGAATGTATAGTCCATTTGCTGGGCTAGATGAACAAATAATTTCGCATCAATGCGGCCCATTTAATATTTTCTAAGAAATCCCAGCCCATTTGCACTTTCTTGAAATAAACGAATTAGCTGGGCTCGTTCTACATATAATGTTAGGTTAGAAGGGGCAATTAATATCAAAAAATAAACCGTTGCGACACATTATATATATAATTAACAAATTAGTGAGTTAGTGCTCAAAATAAAAATGAGCGCGTTATTATTCACTACTACAGGTTGTTGCTAACGCGACACTACAATCAGAGACTCTTCGACGAAACTGTGTGCGATGCCATAATCGCAAACGGTGGTGTAAAAAACCATCAAAAAAGGTGCAAAACGTTTGTGATGGAGGATGCATCAAACACGGTTCAGATTTTAGTTGTGTGTGTGATTCAGGGCATACAGTTCAGTTCAATTAATCGTTTTCGATGAGGAGGAACAAAAGAAATAGGCAGCCAGATGAAGGTGTGTGCGATGTACAACATACGGTTCACTCGAATGAACTGTTTGTGATTAGGCAACACAAAAAAAGGTCAGCCAGATGAAGGTGTGTGCGATATATGACATGAGGTTCACTCGGATGAACTGGTTGCGTTGAGACAAGAGAACAGAAACGGTTCAACTTAGCAAGACGTGTGTGTTGTGCGATGGGATTGCATACAGAACAACAATATATAGATATATATATACATACACACTTATAAGGACATGTGTGCATAACCAAATTAAACATCCACTTACATAGGTGGCTACTACAACCATGGCATTTGCACACACCAAAGTAAACTATTACAAGCATAATTACATAGGTGGCTACTACGCACATGACAGTTTCACACACCAATAAAGTAAACTATATATTACATGCATGATTAACTAGCATAAACGATCATCTGATCATCATCTACTTCTTGTGACGCTTGCTCTGCTTGTGGCTCGATCCGGGCTCGTCGATTTGGGTAAGGAGGCACTTCCTCATGTCTACGATCCGCCTCTGCATCTCGTAGCATGTGTACACACTCTTGGCCGCGAACTTGGGGTGAGGTTCATCCAGTTGCCACATCCAGGCCCTGTGCCAGGATAGGGGGCTTATTCTCTGGGCATCCTGCTTCATCTTTTCGTAGTAGGGGTCGATGATGGCCGAGGCGAGTTCGACCAGGAAGTCCTTCGTGCTGCCCCAAACCCTGTAGTGGTCATGGATTTCGACAAGGTTCTTGCAGGCCAAGCCTGTAACATTGAGCGGTTTAGATCGTCCATGGTTTTCACCGTGGCGAACTTGTAGTCGGTGCTGTTGACAAACCTGTTGAAACGGTCGCAAGGCTCTGTGGCCATGCAGTAGTGGTAGATGAGGACATGATGGCGCACGCACAACTGGGCGACGACAACCTTCTGATCTATGCCGGGACGACCGGCAGTGTATAGGAGGTCGATGCCGACCACCTTGTACTTGTCTCCAGCAAGCAACTGGTCAACGCTGTTGATCTAGTCGTCCACCACGGCCGGGTCGATGGTGTACACGAGAGATCCGTCTCCCTCGCGTGGGTCTCCACTCTATGCTCGCCGAACTCCATTGGAGCGCCGCTGGACATCCCCTCTCTATGTGTCATTGTGGGTGTGCTTGTTGTGTTGTGGGGCGCGATCGAAAGGTTTAAGAGACTTAGGATATAATGGCCGTGGGAATTAAAGGGGAAGCCGGACGGCCAGGAATGTCGGCAGGCCCTGATGGCAGTTCTAATTTGCAGCGCGTAACTCCATCATGCCGCACGTAACTGCATCGCGTGGCAACGCACGCGGTGCAACCGCATGGGGCCCTGACGTGATCGTGCACACGTCCAACCGTTGGCAGAGCGCGCACGGAGGGACGCGAGCAGAGCGCTCCGCGGTCGCCTCAACGACGAGCAACCATATATATATGCATATAGCAGTTGAACACGCAAGGAAAAGCTGTCCACAAGCTGAGCGCGCCGACGAACGCGAGCAGAGCGCGCCGCGACGCCAAACGGCGAGCAGAGCGTGCTGCAGCGCCTAATGGCGGGATGGACCTTCATTCAAGCCAATCAAAATAAGACTGGAACGGACATGTCTGTATTGAGCAAAGGGATCGCACGTGTCTGTATTGACTGGAACGAGAATGCAATAGCAAAATAAGAATTAAGGCCACGATGATGCGATCGCAGTGGTGGTTACAGGAGGCAAGAAGAAAGACGCATCCATCAACATACGACCTCCTCCTCGTCAACTCAGTGCGCCGGCTGGGCCACCGACCGGTGGCTAAGGAGCGGAGGCTTGTATGGCGAGGTCAAGGTGCTTCTCAGCTAAGGCATCCAACGCTTCCAGCCGACTGAACAAGGCCAACGTCGTAGCGTCCTCACTGGCCTTGTAGATACCTATGTACATGATTCGCTCGTACACATGGATGTGTAGGTCAACGGTTTCTTGCAAATGGAGGTGCCTCGCGGCGAGCGCGACCTGCAGGTGGATATTCTTCGTGGTGTCGGCTGGCAGTCGCAGGGCCACTAGTGCTTGAAAGAGGTTCCGACCATGGAGGCCAATTAGGGTGGCAGGCAATGAGGAGCCCGGGCGCGCGGGCTGGAGGAGTACGTCGATTTCGTCCGCGAGCTTCTTGACGACGGTGATCCTGTTGGTGGTGCGAACGATCATCTGGTCCAACTGAGAGTCGTAGCTGGCGTCGACGGCGGCCATCCACCAGCCGGTCACCAACACCGTATGGAGATGATCCACGGTGCCATGCCGCAGGCCGGCGTCGTCGACCATCTGGCACAGCCGCTGGCTGCTCGCGCTCATCGCCGCCATGTGTCTGGAGTGGGCACTTTTGCGCATATTAGTGTAGGTGCTTAGGCAAATGCTTAGGTGCGTACGATGTGGTAGATGCTTTGGAATGGAGGGGCGCCTTTATATGAGTGCAAACTGCGTTGCATTCACATCGTGCTGCCTCTTTTTCCCAGTCCTCCCATTACTTCCATCATGCATTCACACGATGCTAATTGAAGGAGGATGCATCATTGGCCGTTCAACATTTTGGGAACCGCTACACTCTCACTCGTCTGCATTAAAGCCATATCGGGAACTGCACCGCCCGCTGTCAAATCGAATAGTACAACACCGCCCGCTGCACGCCTGGCTGAACACGCCTCCTCGCCTCCATCTATGCTTAATTACTGAATTTTAGTTGCAAAAATTAGATACTGCTAGTGATTTTAGCTTCATATTTTGACAAATCGCAGTGTTACAAGGTTGGCAAATGGCAATGTTACTAGATCAACAAATGTCAATCTTTCTAGTTTGACAAATGGCAACATACCCAATATGACAGATGCAAATCTCACCAAATTGTTTGCAAGTGGTTCACACGGGTCATCCAAAAGAACCGTTTGTGTTCAAGAGATGCACAAATCCTGCTCTCACTTTGCATACGGGTGTACTATCTGAAACCATCATGCTTGTTGTGAGAAGCTCTGGTTTGTGAGAAGCACATACCCAAACATGCCCCAAATGGAACAAAAACTTTACCACGCCATGTTGATGCCGCTCGATGATAGCATGCCAAGTTTCATGAATTTCAGACGAGTTTTGGATTTACTAGAATTTAAAAACCAGGTATCTCAATGTTTGCGGCCGAGTGACGGTGGCAGGGTGTTTGACATTCATTACCATTCCTTGCATGGGACCTAAGCATACACCCAAGGACAAAGATTCGATTTTTCAACCAATTTATATGCACTGGAGCATGTGCATGTAGTTCAAATTTGAATTATGCACATAAATGCATTGAAAACTCACTTAATGCATAAAAATGTCCAAACAAACCATGAAAAATCACAAAAAATAACACAACACTCCTCTTGTTCTATGTTGACACGAGAAAAAAATTGAAAGCAATAGGAGGCAATGGATATCATTTCACCCCCAAAGTTAGGGCGTTCCCTACCGAAACCATCATGCTTGTTGTGAGAAGCGCTGGTTTGTGGGAAGCATATACCCAAACCTGCCCCAAATGGGACAAAAACTTTACCACGCCATGTTGATGCCGCTCCATGATAACATGCCAAGTTTCATGAATTTCAGATGAGTTTTGGATTTACTAGAATTTTGAAAACCAGGTAACTAAATGTTTGCGGTCGAGTGACGGTGACAGGGTGTTTGACATTCATTCCCATTTCTTGCATGGGACCTAAGCATGCACCCAAGGACAAAGATTTGATTTTTCAACCAATTTATATGCACCGGAGCATGTGCATGTATTTCAAATGTGAATTATGCACATAAATGCATTGGAAACTCACTAAATGCATAAAAATGTCCAAACGAACCCCGAAAAAACACAAAAAATAACACAACACTCCTGTTGTTCTATGTTGACACGAGAAAAAAATTGAAAGCAATAAGAGGCAATTGATATCGTTTCTCCCCCAAAGTTGGGGCGTTCCCTACCAAAACCATCATGCTTGTTGTGAGAAGCTCTGGTTTGTGAGAAGCATAGACACAAACCTACCCAAATGGGACAAAAAACTTTACCACGCCATGTTGATGCCGCTCCATGATAGCATGCCAAGTTTCATGAATTTCATACGAGTTTTGGATTTGCTAGAATTTAAAAACCAGGTATCTCAATGTTTGCGGCTGAGTGACGGTGGCAGGGTGTTTGACATTCATTCTCATTTCTTGCATGTGACCTAAGCATGCACCCAAGGACAAAGATTTGATTTTTCAACCAATTTATATGCACTGGAGCATGTGCATGTAGTTCAAATTTGAATTATGCACATAAATGCATTGAAAACTCACTTAATGCATAAAAATGTCCAAACAAACCCCAAAAAATCACAAAAGTAACACAACACTCCTATTGTTCTATGTTGACACGAGAAAAAAATTTGAAAGCAATAAGAGGCAATGGACATCGTTTCAGCCCCAAAGTTGGGGCGTTCCCTACCAAAACCATCATGCTTGTTGTGAGAAGCTCTGGTTTGTCAGAAGTATATACCCAAACCTGCCCCAAATGGGACAAAAACTTTACCACGCCATGTTGACGCCGCTCCATGATAGCATGCCAAGTTTCATGAATTTCAGACGAGTTTTTGATTTACTAGAATTTGAAAACCTGGTATCTAAATGTTTGCGGCCGAGTGACGGTGCCAGGGTGTTTGACATTCATTCCCATTTCTTGCATAGGACCTAAGCATGCACCCAAGGACAAATATTTGATTTTTCAACTAATTTATATGCACCGGAGCATGTGCATGTATTTCAAATTTGAATTATGCACATAAATGCATTGAAAACTCACTTAATGCATAAAAATGTCCAAACAAACCCCGAAAAAACACAAAAAATAACACAACACTCCTGTTGTTCTATGTTGACACGAGAAAAAATTTGAAAGCAATAAGAGGCAATGGATATTGTTTCGCCCCCAAAGTTGGGGCGTTCCCTACCAAAACCATCATGCTTGTTGTGAGAAGCTCTGGTTTGTGAGAAGCATATACCCAAACCTGCCCAAGTGGGACAAAAAACTTTACCACACCATGTTGATGCTGCTCCATGATAGCATGCCAAGTTTCATGAATTTCAGACGAGTTTTGGATTTACTAGAATTTAAAAACCAGGTATCTCAATGTTTGCGGCCGAGTGACAGTCGCAGGGTGTTTGACATCCATTCCCATTTCTTTCATGGAACCTAAGCATGCACCCAAGGACAAAAGATTTGATTTTTCAACCAATTTATATGCACGGGAGCATGTGCATGTAGTTCAAATTTAAATTATGCACATAAATGCATTGAAAACTCACATAATGCATAAAAATGTCCAAACAAACCCCGAAAAATCACAAAAAATAACACAACACTCCTGTTGTTCTATGTTGACACGAGAAAACATTTGAAAGCAACACGAGGCAATGGATATCGTTTCGACCCCAAAGTTGGGGCATTCCCTGCCGAAACCATCGTGCTTGTTGTGAGAAGCTCTGGTTTGTGAGAAGCATATACACAAACCTGCCCCAAATGGGACAAAAACTTTACCACGCCATGTTGATGCCGCTCCATGATAGCATGCCAAGTTTCATGAATTTCAGACAAGTTTTGGATTTACTAGAATTTAAAAACCAGGGATCTCAATGTTTGCGGCCGAGTGACGGTGGCAAGGTGTTTGACATTCATTCCCATTTCTTGCATGGGACCTAAGCATGCACCGAAGGACAAAAGATTTAATTTTCAACCAATTTATATGCACCGGAGCATGTGCATGTAGTTCAAATTTGAATTATGCACATAAATGCATTGAAAACTCACATAATGCATAAAAATTTTCAAACGAACCCCGAAAAATCACAAAAAATAACACAACACTCCTGTTGTTCTATGTTGACACGAGAATTTTTTTGAAAGCAATTAGAGGCAATGGATATGTTTCGTCCCCAAAGTTGGGGTGTTTCTACCGAAACCATCATGCTTGTTGTGAGAAGCTCTGGTTTGTGAGAAGCATACACCAAAACTTCCCCCAAATGGGACAAAAACTTTACCACGACATGTTGATGCCGCTCCATGATACCATGCCAAGTTTCATGAATTTCAGATGAGTTTTGGATTTACTAGAATTTGAAAACCAGGTATCTAAATGTTTGCGGCCAAGTGACGGTGGCAGGGTGTTTGTCATTCATTCCTATTCTTGCATGGGACCTAAGGGTGCACCCAAGGACAAAGATTTGATTTTTCAACCAATTTATATGCACTGGAGCATGTGCATCTAGTTCAAATTTGAATTATGTACATAAATGCATTGAAAACTCACTTAATGCATAAAAATGTCCAAACGAACCCTGAATAATTCCAATTCTTTTATGATCACTGCAGATAAAAGGTCTAGCAATTCAAACACAGTCCATGGCCGCTGTGAACCCATTATGTAGTTCAAATCAAGACGAAAAATCAAGTAGATACCACACAGTTTATTATAACCAACCGTGTGAGATGCAGCACAAAATATCTTGGAGCACTGTGAGAAGGTGCGACGGCTACAGTCCACAGCTTGCTTCGAATAAGGAACCGTGTTTGATGACACTTTGCGCGCCAGTTTTTTGGCTGAAGCGATTCCAAATTTTCGGCTTCCGCGGAAATATCTCCGCCCCCACCCCATTACCAAAAGCCACATTTCCCCTGTTTCCGCCTTCCTTTCCAAGTTGAAACCTTCACTCCTTGCTTGCAGCGCCGCCGCCTCCTCGCCGGCAACCCTCCTTCACGCTGCTCGGCCACGCCTATCTAGGCAGGTAATCCAAACCCGCCCATCCTCCCCTCCTTCCACATCCCACATGCCCCGACCGCCGACGCGAGCGTGACACCTTCCACCCAAATCACCGACCCCTCCACCAAATAAGTGCCAGCCTAAGCCATGGTGCATGTAGTATTGACAGGACCTCAAGGAGCACTTGGCAGCGGAGAAGCAAATCGTGGCCGCACGCGCGGATGAGGTCGCGATGGCTGCCATTCGTGCCGACCCCCAAATCTTGGAGGAGCACCTCACCGTCGAGCCACCGTTTACGCCTCGCGCACCGACGCCGCGACGCGGTTGGCAGCTTTAAACGATAGTTTGTGGCATTTTCTCGAGGCCACCGTCGGTGCCTTCGACGAAGACTACGAGGTGTTTTCTCAGCATGCACGTGCTTACCTCATCTCGAGAGCCAGCAGGTTGGTGCCCGGAGCGGCTCAGCCAACTCACCACAACAACGAGGGCACCCACGATGCGGAGGCCTCGCCTTCTTCCATGTCCAAGGAGCCAATCGTCATCGATATCTCTGACAATGAGGAGTAGCTTGTCTTATTAGCTCACTATAAGGAGCCATGTTCAGTTTGCTTGCTACTGCTTTCCTTAACAAATTCTAGTGAATTGTGCTATCTACTTTTTCCATGCAATCTTCTGCTATAGTGTATATGTTCTATATGTCGTGCAATGTGGTGTTCAGTTAACTGCTTGGTTCAATTCTGCAAATGTGATGTTCAATTCTTCAGGGTGCAATATTTCTAAGTTGTTAAGCATGCTTGGTTTGGCTAACTGTCTGATCTTCTATTAGGAGTATGTTATATTGTTCAATTGGTGTTTAGTTAACTGTTTGGTTCATTTGTTGTGGCTTGGTTCACTTGTTGTGGTGTTTAGTTAACTGCTTGGTTCAATTCTGCAATGCGATGTTCAATTGTCGTGGCTGCATTCTGTTATTGTATATCATGTGAGGAATAAATAAAATTTGGCTGTAAATACATGAGAAACAAATACAATTACTATATTTCCAAGTTGTTAAGCATGCTTGGTTTGGTTAACTGACTGATCTTCTATTAGGAGTATGTTATATTGTGCAATGTGGTGCTCAGTTAACGTTTGGTTCATTTGTTGTGGTGTTTAGTTAACTGCTTGGTTCAATTCTGCAATGCGATGTTCAATTGATGTGGCTGCATTCTGTTATTGTATACCATGTGAGGAATAAATCGAATTTTGCTGTACTAAATACATGAGAAACAAATACAATTGCTATAGTTCCAAGTTGTTAAGCATGCTTGGTTTGGTTAACTTCTGATCTTCTATTAGGAGTATGTTCTATTGTGCAATGTGGTGCTCCGTTAACGTTTGGTTCATTTGTTGTGGTGTTTAGTTAACTGCTTGGTCAATTACTGCAATGCGATGTTCAATTGCTGTGGCTACATTCTCTTATTGTATACCATGTGAGGAATAAATCGAATTTGGCTGCACTTAATACATGAGAAACATATACAAGTGCTATATTTCCTAGTTCTTAATCATGCTTGGTTTGGATAAATGGGTTTTCCATGTGGCTTGAAGTAATCTGATGAATCTGCAATGTGCTTATTTTTCATCAACATATTTTACTGATAGGATGCGAACCCTTACTTAACCTGATGACTAACTACCTTATATGTGTTGCAGGGAAACAATGGGAAGCACTAAGGTTTACAAGATGGTACTAACTATTATACCTTGCCTTTTTTATTACTTTGCCCCGTTTCCAATATAGAGAAGATATTTATGCACATCCTTGTTTTCAGGGTTCACTGATGATTACCTCTAAAACCACCTCTGTGGTCAGGAGGCGAGGAAAGTTTTCATACAACACCCACGGTTCAATATTGAAGTGTTCCTGAAGGGGTCGAAGGATGGACGATCAATCATCCACAGGCACTGGCCTAAAGTTGCAAAGACCTTCAACATGAATGAAGGCTCAATATTCGCCTTCCGCCTCAGCAGTTTTCTAGATGAGATGCATCTCTCTATGTACCGTCTATGATGCTAATTTCGAAAGGTTCTAGATGTTGCATGTGAAACTTGCTGCTGGTGCAGTTGTGTAATGGGGTAGCTGAGTGCTGAAGCTATATCATGTTGTACTCCAATGTATTTCAATTATGAAATCCAACTTCCTTAATATGGAAATGGAATATTTTATGTGCTTAATATGAATGTCAATTAGATTAGTAAATGGATTATTAATAATAGGGCAATTAGCACGCTAATTGGCCAATTGGCTTGCTAATTGGGTTTTCCTATTGCAAACGGTTAATGAGGAAACACTGTGGGCGATGACCTCACGCAATGCACACAGTTTCTAGGAATAAACCGTGTTGGATCAATGAACAATCACACACGACATTCTCTTCAAAACTATTTGCGTTACGCCACCTTGCGCAAACGTTTTCCTTGTAGTGACTGTGTGGGATGTATATACGAACGGAAACGTTTAGTGGTGACTGACTGTGTGGGATGTACTTACGACCGGAAATGATTTCGCCTGTATAATTGTATTTTTTGTGCACTACTGTACGTATGTATGTATTTGAGTGCTCGCCGGTCGCACACGACCTCATTTTGCCGAGCGTGTGTGCCAGGAGGGCATATCCCAACGGTTTCTGGGTCGTGTGGGAAGGGCCCATTATCGCCCACACGCACTTGGCGACGGTTCGGAATGCCATCGCGGAAAGGGGTTAAAACCGTTTGTTTAGGACCAACGCGTACCAGTGATTACATTGGTCCTTAAAATCTTTGCAAGCTTTTGTACGCCATCACCAGGATTTTCCTACATGTGAGTCAAAAACAGCCAGGATTTTCCTTGCCAACTTCTGTTAAACATTTACTTTTATAAGTTAATAACACGTGGGATGTTTTTATAATGTATATATAAGTCTCTATAAAATATACGATAATAGTAATAATATAAATATATATAATGTGGTTAGAAGGAAAAACATAAATTGGACACAACATGTGGCACCCCGGCTCAGAGCGACCGGTTTACCATGCATTGCCAGCCCAGAGACCATGTCTTCTGGCAACACACAACATCTTGGTACAGAAAACAACCGCTTTATTGAAGCTAGCGGATCAAAGTTTATATTACAACAGGTGTCGAGGCCAAGCGGCACACACGGTGCGGCTGAACAATATGTACATTATTTAGTGAACATAAAGGGGCCTTGATCACAACAACTACGCGACAGCGGAACAACATCATAGCGGAAACTCCATAGCACAGGGACACTGATGTGGACACGATCTAGACTTGGGCAGCACTCCTTTTCAACGAGACTTTCCTAAAATCTGGCATGACACGCCAGGTCAGTACATTGAATGTACTTGCAAGATCACAACAAGCATAAACATAATGACAAACAATATCATGATAATTAACCAATTATTAATAATGCAACAATATAGCCAACATGTTGTGATCATGCTCTTATGAGGACAGTCCCTCGGACTGACTTACTAACGGTGATCACTCTTGGATCCAATCTTACGGTCTTAACTAGTGATATCTCGTGATCTTTCCGGCGATCACAACCACGACCAATATTTGGTCTCAAACGGTGATCCTTCCGGCGATCACAACCACGACCAATATTTGGTCTCAAACGGTGATCCTTCCGGCGATCACAACCACGACCAACACGTGGTCTCAAACAACAAGACGGCCTTCCCGCCATCATCAACAGTGCAAAGTTTGTGACTTAGTGTGCAAGATTTATTAAATGTTGACCCATGGTGTGACCTACTTTCAAGGTGTCCGTAACCGTGGACTCGGCTATCGATAGATTAATACACTCTGTAGAGGTAGCGCACTGTACCCACACCACGGAACCCATGGCCTCGTACTCCCATTCGGGTGGACCAACGGCATTCCGACGAAACCCCTCCATTGCCATGACACTCTCTCGGCCACTCCGACTCACTCCCCATCGGGCTAGTCCTGGGTGGCCCCGTGTCTACCAAAGACACAACGACCACCGTCGTGGCCAAAACATAAACGATCCCACACGGGGACCCGGTACCATAATCTCAACAACGGGCACACAAGGTTATGTATGCTTACCGGGCCAGGGTACCGCACGCCCATAACCTTCCCTCGTTGGAGGCACCGACCAGAGGAATGACAACGGACCGAATAAAGGCCTTCCCATAAAGGCAAATGTGGTTGCACTGGGAAAACTCGATTCAGTGGCACCATGACCCGGTCAACGATTTATTCAAGTTGAGTTATCATCAGGTTCAACTTAAAAAGCAAATAACCGGTGTCATAATATGCCATGAAAATGCAACACTAAAGTATGCATCACATATCAACGATAATGACTGAGCCAACTAAATCCACACTAAGCATAAACATCAACAACTCCTTATACTTCTCTGATTAGGATTAAACCTGACATTAAACAGAATCTTTTCTAACAAGTTTTATCATTTTTCTCATGCAAGAAAATAACTCCAATTAATTACTTATATCCATAACCATATTATTTCTATTATAGCAAAATTTTATTCTAGTTTCTTTACCAACTAAGTTAGCTACAATCTTTCTGTAGATCAAGCATATTAACTTAAACAAGCACTTAATAGAATATAAATAACATAATAGTTAGTTAAATGCATGGATTAAATCATTCATTCAAGTAGGAAAATCGCAAATATTGAAATGACACCATGAAAATGTTGTTGTGGCTTGCCTTAGTGCAGATGAGGTTCACAAACCTCCTGGTGATCCTCAATACAAGCCTCACCCTCTCGAAATAATTTTAAACACAAGAAGAAAATATCAAGAACCCTTCTGAAAATCACCAGAAAATCTAGACAGCATAGAAAAATCTCATTTTTGGTGAGCTGCTAGATTTCTATGCAAAGAACACAATGCAAAAAGAATCAATTCATTTGGACTTATGGTTGAAGAGTTATAGCTGTTTGAGGCTCTCTGGAAAATATATGAATTTGAATTTAAATAAAACAGACTGGGGTGACGTCGAAGGCGTAAAGCCTCAGGGCGCCACCACTCGTACCGCTTCACGCGCGTACTGAGTGGCTGATTAGCAGGCCCCGCTAGTCAGACGAGGGGGAGTGGGAGAAGGGAATAGAGAGAGGCGCGGCTTCGCCGGAGCTCACGTCGGCGGCGAGGGCTCCTTGGCCAAAACGAGAGGGAGGGATCGAGAGAGGAGACGGAGGCGCACCTGCCCGTACCCGTAGAGTAGCTAGGGGTGGTCGGACGGCGTCGGAATCATCCTCTCTAGCGGAGACAGGAAGCAAAGCTCGCCGGAGACGACGGAGAGCTGAGGCGACTCCAGAGGCTCCAACCGGGCGGGACAGCACCACCCTAGAGTGGCGGAGGCCCTGGAAGGGTTTCCCAGGCCTGGGAGGGGCTGGAGCTACCGCGACGACCCGAGGAGATCACCGGCGAGCTCGAGCTCGGGGACGGCGGCCCGCGGCCTTCCCGGCCGGGCTACAGCTATCTACGAGGTTGTGGAGTGTGTGGGAGTGGAGGATGGTGCTCGAGGAGGCTGGGGATGGCTCCTTTTATAGGCGAGCATCGAGGGGGGGTTCGGGCTCCGCCGGTGACTCCTGGACACGGCGCCCGGCGACGAGCGGCCTTAGTGAGAGGGGGAGAAGGCGATGCAACTCACGCGGGGACTGTCGGCAAACGAGGACGAGCACAGGGTCGAGAGGAAGGCGACGAGCACAGTGTAGAGCGCACTGTTGCATTGGCCGGACCGCGCCCGTGCTCGCTGTGGCGAGCTCCGGCGTCGGTGAGTGCCAGGGGAGAGTTAAGGGGGTTAGGGCGAGGATGGTGGCAAGGTTTGGCACGCTTTGGCAGTCGGGAAAGTGAGCACGCGCGAAACAGAGCGCTCGGCGGCACTCAGAGCGCGTCGACACGCAGGCTGGCATCGTGTACACGCGTGGTCACCGCGTGAACTTTGCCCTCCGGCCGACCTACGTCCAAAGTTCATGTCTGGCTTGTTGTTCGTGGTAGTTTTGAAGATTACCACGCTTTGGTTTGGACCCAGACGCAGCAGAAAAGATTTCACAAGCCAAGTAAGTTTCTGATCAGTAACTTTGAGAGGTTACTGAGGTCAAACGGCTGGGAGTTGGGAGCTGGGCTTTGGAGACTAGCAATCATCTACTAAGGTGATGATGAACAAGAAAAATCAGCCACATTGGAGCAAGTAAAATGGTAGTTGCTGTAGAAACCACCATTTTTGTCCAGAACAGAAAATATTTTCTGTAGCAAAAATATTCCAAAAAGTTATGCAACATTTTTGCTCAGGAAGGTGACCTAGGGTTCAAAGGATATTTGTGAATTTTGTCAGATTTTTGTGGGCTAGAAAAATTGGGGTTGCTATGGAGCACATTGAGCTAGTTAGGGTTTAAGAGAGGGAAATGAATATTTTTCATTTAAGAAAAATATTCCAAATATTATTTTGGGTAGAACCAGAGAGGGAATGATAGTTAGAGAGGGAAATGAGGCACTTCGGTGAAAGCCAAGGGTGCCCAAGTGTTTAAGTCCATATGAAAAGATTCAAAAACTCCAAATTTCAAAATCAATCCAAATGAAAATCAGGCAAATAAAGGAGGGCAAAAACCAGGCTGTCACATACCTCCCCCACTTAGAATTAATCTCGTCCTCGAGATTCGGTTGCTTGGGAAAACCATTCTGGATAATGTGCCCTTAGAAATTCTTCCCGTTCCCACGTTGATTCTGACTCCGTGTGATGCTCCCACTGAACTTTGTAAAACTTCCTTACTTTACTGCGAGTGACTCTTTCCATCTGATCCAAAATTCTAACCGGTCTCTCTTCATATGCTAAATCCCTTGCCAACTCTATCTCAGTCATAGTAGTCTTTTTCTCAGGCGACGATATGCATCGCCTCAACTGTGAAACATGAAACATGTTGTGCACGTCCGACAATTCAGGGGGTAGTTCCAACTGATATGCAACAGTACCCACTCGGGATATAACTCGAAATGGACCAATAAATATGGGTGCCAACTTTCTACGAGTCTGGAACCTCTTGACTCCTTTCATAGGAGTGACTTGGAGGTATACATGTCCTCCGGGTTCAAAACTGATCTGTCGGTGCTTTGCATCATAATAACTCTTCTGTCGAGATTTGGCCAATTGCAATCTGTCTCTGATTTCCCTAACTTGTTTCTCAGCTTCCATCATGAGATCTATTCCGACAATACGGCTATCTCCAATTTGAGACCAATTTAAAGGAGTGCGGCACTTACGGCCATACAAAGCCTCATACGGTGACATCTTTAGACTGGTCTGGAAGCTGTTGTTATAAGAGAACTCGGCATACGGCAGACAGTCTTCCCATTTAGATCCTTGGGCCAAAGCACAGGCTCGCAACATATCTTCGAGTATTTGGTTTACCCGCTCTGTCTGTCCATCCGTCTGAGGATGATAAGCGGTACTATATTTTAGTGATGTCCCCAAGGCTTGATGGAGACGTGACCAAAAAGTTGAGGTAAAAAGTGAACCTCGGTCGGAAATGATGGTTCGGGGAACTCCATGCAGACTGACTATCCTGGATACATACAGCTGTGCAAGTTGATCCGCTCGATATGTGGTTCTGATCAGGATAAAGTGAGCAACCTTGGTTAAGGTGTCCACTATGACCCAGATTGCATCATTGCCTCGCTGAGTCTTGGGCAGTCCTGTGATGAAATCCATGCAGACATCATCCCATTTCCATTGTGAAACTGGCAATGGTTGGAGAAGCCCGGCTGGCTTCTGATGCTCGGCCTTCACCTTGTTGCATATGTCGCAACAGGCCACAAAATAGGCAATGTCTTTCTTCATTCCATCCCATCAGAATATTTCTCAAAGGTCTTCATACATTTTCGTTCCTCCAGGGTGAATGGAATACGAAGATTCATGTGCTTCTGACAGGATTTTCTGCTTTAAATCCGCCTGATTTGGTACACAAATTCTTCCACGGAATCGAAGGGTACCAACTTGATCCTTTGAGAAATCTGAGATCTGTCCCGTCACCACATTCTTGGCACGTTTCTGCAGGACGGTGTCAGCCGGCTGGGCCTTGCGGATCTCTTCCTCAAGTGTGGGGGCAACATCCAAAATATTAGCAAGGCCAGCATCAACTATGACCAGGTTGAGCTGAGCATTCTCCTCTTGAAGTTCAGGAGGCAAGGATTCCAATATGACAATCAGGCTGACAGGCTTTCGACTGAGTGCATCGGCGACCACGTTGGCCTTACCCGCGTGGTAATTTATTCCAAGATCATAATCCTTGACCAACTCAAGCCATCTTCGTTGACGGAGGTTTAAATCTGGCTGAGTAAATATATACTTGAGACTTTTATGATCGGTAAAAATTTGGCACCTCTTCCTGATGAGATAGTGTCTCCAAATTTTTAGAGCATGAACCACCGCAGCCAATTCTAGATCATGAGTGGGATAATTTCCCTCATGGGGTTGTAGCTATCGCGATGCATAGGCTACTACCTTGTCGTCTTGCATAAGTACGCATCCCAGACCTTGTCTGGAGGCGTCGCAGTACACATCAAAACTGCGATAGATATCTGGAAGAGTTAACACAGGCTAGCAATTATCTACTAAGGTGATGATGCACAAGAAAAATCAGCCACATTGGAGCAAGTGAAACGGTAGTTGATGTAGAAACCACCATTTCTGTCCAGAACAGAAAATATTTTCTGTAGCAAAAATATTCCAAAAAGTTATGCAACATTTTTGCTCAGGAAGGTGCCCTAGGTTTCAAAGGATATTTGTGAATTTTGTCAGATTTTTGTGGGCTAGAAAAATTGGGGTTGCTATGGAGCACATTGAGCCAGTTAGGGTTTAAGAGAGGGAAATGAATATTTTTTATTTAAGAAAAATATTCCAAATATTATTTTGGGTAGAACCAGAGAGGGAATGATGGTTAGAGAGGGAAATGAGGCACTTGGGTGAAAGCCAAGGTTGCCCAAGTGTTTAAGTCCATATGAAAAGATTCAAAAACTCCAAATTTCAAAATCAATCCAAATGAAAATCAGGCAAATAAAGGAGGGCAAAAACCAGGCTGTCACACAACATTAGTATTCTTATATAAAGATAAATGGAAAAAGTCCAAAATGAACCCTGAACTCGTAGCCCGTAGCTAAATCGAACCCCCAACTCCTAATCCCGGTAATCAGCACACCCAACTCTCTTATCCCGGTCCAAAATGAACCCTGAGTCCACTTCCAAACAGGGATTGATGAGGTGGCAGACCTAAGCCGGGATCGGTGGCTGTTGGGCATGTTGCGGAGTAAAGTTGGGCCGGCCCATAAGGCCCAGAGCGCTCCCCTGCTCTTAATTAGAGCCAGCCCACGCAAGGGGCAGTCAATCCCCACTCGAGGCCTTCCCTGAAATTCCCCTGCTCGAGCGGCGGCAATGGCGACGGGTGGGTGATCGGCTCCGGCGGCAGCGCTCATGACGGCTTGATGACGAGCGACGTCAAAGGTACTGTCTCCGACGTCCTCCTCCTCCTGTGGCTGCAATTTAAGCTGTCACCGCAGTGTTAGTGTAAGGGTTCCAGAGAGAAAAATTGGGGCTTTGGTGTGATTACAGAGTTAGGGTTTTGGCGATTCTGTCAGTCCAGTTGCTCGGATTAGCACAATGTAGTGATATACTCTTGTTTGTTGCAGCTCAATCATGGACCCTAGTGAGAGTTTGAATGTCAGATTTCATTTTGGGGGCCAGTTCTTCCACATTGGTAATGTTTTGGATTATGTGGGGGGAGATGAAGCACTTTCAGTGATTGAGAGGGACAAGTTGTCACTGTTTGAAGTTCAAGGAATCGATGAAGTTGTATTTTCATCTTCCTGGGAAAGAACTAGCTGATGGCTTGAGGTTTTTGTTTGATGACAGTGGTTGTGTTAACATGTCAGACTACATTGGTGTTGGAGATGTAGCTGATATTTATGTGGAATACCATGGGGAGCAGGACAATGAGTACAGCAGCAGTGCAAGTGACTATGAGAATGAGATTGATCTTGATATGGATGATGATGAAGATGAAGAACCTGACATGGTCATTACTGCAGAACCAGATGATGGTGTGCTCACTCAAATGAACAACATCCAATTTGAGCAGCCTAGGGCAAGCAAAACCACAGTGGCCAATGAGGCTGATGAAGTGGCAGGATCTCAGTTGTTATTTTCTCAAGTATGTAGTCTAGATGAAGTGAATGTTCCTAGCATTGATGTGACAGATCAAGTGCATTTTCAGACCAATTTGAGGACAGATGTAGTGAACTTTCAGAGGAATGTGAGGACAGAGGCAGTGAATGATCATATCAACAATCCAGCAGATCAAGTGAATGTTGAGAGCAACAATGCAGTTTCAGGTACTGATTCTGAAGAAGATACAGAGTACATACCACATAGTGAGGACAGTGGAGAAAATTCAGAGGTTGTTGAACTCAGAAGGCATGCTAGAAAATTTAAGAAGAGGATGAGAGATACAAAGAGTTGGCTTGCAGGTGATTCAACAGCTCCTGTTCCTATTGACTTAATTGCCAATATGGAAGATCAGTTAGAGGGAGAGGAGAAACAGTGGGGCTATGATTCATCTGATGAAGATTATTCTTATGATGAAGATTCTGATGGGCACATGGTGAGGAGGAAGAGCCAGTATCCAAGATACAATAATGACTCAGAAATTCCACACTTTGCATTGACAATGGTATTTAGGAGCAAGAATCAACTTGTCAAAGCATTGAAGAAATATGGAATTCTGACCCCAAAAAGCATTGTGTTAGGGCTAAGTGTGGATGGCCTGGCTGCCCTTGGCTTATTTATGGAGTCAAAACCTCAAGAACAAGCAGGTTTCAAATCATAACATTCAATGATGAGCACCACTATGCACAAAACAGGGAGAACAGACTTGTGACAACTAAGGTTATTGCTGAAAGATATGAGCACTTCATTTTAGCTAATCCAATGTGGAAAATTGACAGCATGAAAGCAACAGTTCTTCAGGACATGTTTGCTGATGTCTCCACTTCTAAGTGCAGGCATGCAAAGAAGCTTGTCATGGAAAATTTAAGGGATGGAATGAAGAATGAATACACCAGGGTTTTTGATTATCAGCTGGAGCTACTTAGAAGTAATCCTGGAAGCACTGTTGCAGTCTGTTTGGATCCAACAAACATGGAACAAAACATATTTCAGAGTTTCTATGTCTGCTTTAATGCACTGAAGTTGGGATTTAAGGCTGGCTGTAGGAAAGTGATTGGTTTAGATGGTTGTTTTTTTAAAGGTGATGTCAAAGGAGAGCTATTGTGTGCTGTTGCAAGAGATGCAAACAGTCAAATGTATCCATTGGCATGGGCAGTTGTTGAGAGGGAAACAAATGATACATGGAAGTGGTTTATTGCCCTGCTTATTAAAGATCTTGACATTAATGACAATGGAGCTGGCTGGGTGTTCATTTCAGATCAGCAGAAGGGACTAATAAATGCCATGAAGGATTATTTGCCAAATGCAGAGCACAGAATGTGTGCTAGGCATATCTATGCCAACTGGAGGAAGAAGCATAGGGAACATCAGTGGCAGAAGAAGTTCTGGGCAGTAGCCAAAGCGGCAAACAAGCAGGACTTCAACTACAATAAAGCAAAGCTTGCCCAAGAAACTCCAGAAGGTGCAAAACACATCATGAGAACAGAGCCAGTTCACTGGGCAAGGGATTTTTTTCCAGTGGGATCCAATTGTGGGTCAGTTCATGATAACTTGTGTGAATCCTTCAATCATGCAATTGTTGAAGCAAGGTTTTATCCAATAATTTCAATGCAAGAAAAAATAAGGAAGAAGGTTATGGTTAGAATTCAGGAACAAAGGGAAAAAGGTCAGAACTTCCATGGAAAAATATGTCCAAGTGCATTCAAGAAACTAAAGAGTAGCATAGCAAGGACCCAATTCATGGAAGTACTTTGGAATGGCAAAGATGGATTTGAAGTGAAACTTGTCACTGGGAGAAAAAGGCAGTACACAGTGAGTCTTGACAACTGGACATGTTCATGTGGCTACTTCCAGCTAGCAGGTCTACCTTGTTCCCATGCAATAACAGCTATCTACAAGTGTGGAAAAAAAGTGGAAGATTTCATTGCCCCTTGCTACTTTGTTGATGTTTTCAACAAAATTTATGAACATTGTTTGATGCCTGTGGAAGGTGAGGAAATGTGGCCAGTTTCTGAGAAACCTAGGCCTCAAGCTCCAGCATATGCAACCATACCAGATAGCATGCCAGGCAGGCCTAAGAATAATGACAGAAGGAGAGAGGAAAATGAGAAACCTAAGCCTAGCAAAAAAATGACCAAGCATGGCACTGTAATTATTTGCTCATTGTGTGGCACTGCTGGACACAACAAATCAGGTTGCAAGCAAAATCCAGAGAGAGGCAAGAAGAAAAATGCACACCTTAAGAAGACTACCAAAAAAAGGGAGACAGCAAAGGTGAGTATTTTAGTTGGTTCCCTACAGTTTAAATGATTTCCCTGCAGTTTAAATGACTTTAGATGTCATTCATTAATTTTAGATGATTTCCTGCATTTTAAATGATTTACTGCAGTTTAAATGATTTCCCTACAGTTTAAATGACTTTAGATGTCATTCATTAATTTTAGATGATTTCCTGCATTTTAAATGATTTACTACAGTTTAAATGATTTCCCTGCAGTTTAAATGACTTTAGATGTCATTCATTAATTTTAGATGATTTCCTGCATTTTAAATGATTCCCTGCAATTGTGACATGTAGCAAACTGGATCTAGTGCCCCTACATCATCTGCATCTACATCAGCTACTGCCCCAGGAAGAGCATCTGCAGCTGCTACTGCCCCCTAGCAACATCATTTGCACCAGCTACTGCCCCAGGAAGAGCATCCGCAGCTGCTAGTGGCCAAGCAAGAGCATCTGCACCAGCCACTGGCCAAGCAAGAACATCTGCACTAGCCATTGTCCAAGCAAGAGCATCTACATTTAAGCCCCCAAGAGCAAGAGCTGACCAAACAAGTGCACAACCTGGCCCATCTACTGGCCATAAGAGAAAGAGAGCTCCTGCATCATCTATTCCTAGCTTCAAGTACTTTACTGCTAGTGGCAATGTGTAATCTTGCCTACTTTCATTTGTTGCAAACATTATGGTTGTGTTGCAACAGAAATCTTTTGTAATGGCAGAGATATTAAGGCTATGGTCCTTGCTTTTGTAATCTATTTTGCAAACACGGATTTGATGTTTGCAAATGCTATCTATGTTGCAAATGTTGTCAATTAAGATGTTGTGAAGTGAAATGCAGTCAAATTCAAGCAATGTTTGCTATATATGCATTCAACTACTATCATTTTTTATATGCAAATGCCAGCAGAAATGCTGTCAAATGAAATGCACTGCACTCAAATTTCAAGCAAATGTTTGCTATATATGCATTGTATTTGCACATTATTTCTTAATATCAAATACTGTCATTTTTTATATGCAAATGCCAGCAGAAATGCTGTCAAATGAAATGCACATGGTTTCCAAGCAATGTTCACAATAGAATTCTCATACTGTCAACTTGCTCATTTCCATAGAATTGATACAAAATAGGTACTACAAATTCCATTAAAAACTGAGCTTTTCATTGACTGACATATCGTAATATCATTCATAACAAGCCACTCCCAGATCACTAATAGCATTACAAACCATTGCATACATGTTCAAACTGACACCAGCTGCACTTGCATTTTTTCTTGGAAATGAAACTGACACCAACTGCTAAACTGACACTAGCATTTTCCCTAGGACTACACCTAGCACAAAGACAATGAAAACCATCACCACATTCATATATTTGCCCTTCATTGCTTCCAGTTGTACATTCTTCTCCTTTACTTGAACCTGCAGAGAAACAACCAGATTCTCTAATGCTGCTTCATGACGAGAGATAGGCACATTTGGAATTTGATCTTCAGTTTGAGCCACAGATCCTTGACCCTTTAGCATCCACACCTCGTCTCTCAGATCTCCAATCAAGTCACTCAGAAACTTTGGCAATGGATCATCATGCCATTCAACGAAGCCACATCCACCTTGCTATTCCACATAAATGTGACAAGAAATCAATCAGAAACTAAGAGCAAGAATGAGCAGCAGAAAAGGAAATGAGCACAGAAAATGGGCCTCACCATTGCATCCACACAGGCATAGTACCTCCTGCCAGGGTTTTGGCGGCTCCACGAGATCCATCTCGGTGCCTTCCGCCGCGGACGGTAGTAGCACAACTTCGGCGGCTCGTACGCCATTGGGCTCTCCCTGTAAGCTACAGGGGACCTCGAGTCCATGTCCCTCCTTCCACTAGCGCGATGGAAGCCGGGAGCGGAAGAAGCCCCTGAAGTCCACGACATCGCGCCGCGGTCGTCCCTATCGCTGCCATGCTCTGCGCCTCGACGCCCCTGCTGCCGCCATGCTCTGTGCCTCGTCGCCCCTGCCGCCGCTAACCCTAGCTCAAAGTGGCCCAAATTCCCCAATCCTCAAAACAAAATACAACCGCACCACCAGTCAACACTATCAGTGGCCGGCCCACAAGTCAGGTCAACAATCCCAGTTGACTACTGCTACGTCACTGTTTTTTAACCTAAAACGCTGTCAGGGCTCATTTTGGACCGGGATAAGAGAGTTGGGTGTGCTGATTACCGGGATTAGGAGTTGGGGGTTCGATTTAGCTACGGGCTACGAGTTCAGGGTTCATTTTGGACTTTTTCCGTAGATAAATAGAATAGAGACCTGCGTTTTATTAAGAAAATACATTGGGTTGCTGATCTTTAAGAAAAAGTAAAACCTACGCTGGGAGGCCCATAGGCCGGTATGGACCTCAAAAAATAAGTTGAAACCACTGTCTCCGTATGTCGTGGGCTACGCATACCTAGGCCTAGCTGATACTGTTCACCCTCTGAAAAAAAATGATACCAGCTAGATCCCCAAGCAAACTGGATTAAAGAGGGGGCCGGTGACGCGACTGAAGAAGCACATCAGATGCGATTTTTTTCTTAAGTGGATGGCTCTCGATGGCTTTTTTTACTTTCCTCTGCACCACAGAACTTGTATTTTTAGCCACCCAGTCCATGGTGGACCAGCAGCCCATTTGCTGGGCGGGCCAACCTACAGAAACCAGCACTCGATTTTTCATCAAGCCCCAAAAACAACGCAATACTATGCTTGTTTTGAGGCCGAAAACATTACGGCAGGGGTTGAGCGAGGGAGGGGGGAAGACAGAGAAAATATATTAAAAAGTGCTAATGCGCCGTTGCTACCCTAACAAAGCAGGTGCAATTCTTCTCGGGAAGAAGGTGTGACGTTGACACCCACACGTCACAAATCCCATAGTAGACATACTAACAAGTTCACACACAAGTACAACAGAATAGGTAAACATTCGTATCAAACTTAGGTTCACAGGACACGTTCATATTCATAGCCAACATTCACAATCAACAACTCAAAAGATTCATATATACACAAGTTCAGCATGTCTATGCATCCAAATGATTGATAGATCACACGACAATATTCATAGATAATTCACAAAAAGATTCAGATATACACATGTTCAGTATGTTTATGCAACCAAATGATTGAGATCCCATCCAATATCATCCATGGACGAACTTTAATTACCTAGGGTACAGACTGGTAAATGGTGTTCATTTGGAGGTACTTCTTGCTAAAATTAATGCTTGTACGAGTAAACTTTCGAGTCCATAAGAGGCAGCACAGACAATCTGAACTTTGCTTGTAGGTTTATCCTCAAATAGTGGCCTCGTGCCGAGGGAGGTTTGAGCAACTTGGTCACTACTTTCATCCAACTAGTTTACTGGCTCATCTTGGTCATGTAGCTCGCCAAAATTCTACATTGCGGACAAGAAAAGAGGCGGTTGAGAAAATGAACCACCCAAATTTTTTGTGCAGTTCAACTGAAATGGAGCATCCCTGGCGTGCAGACTGATTAAGTGCCAGATGAATATACGCGTCAACCAACTTGTTTGGAATCTTTAGACTCCATGCCATGCAGTTCACTACCATATGTGCCGATAACCAAAAGGCACAAGTTGGGACCAAAGACTGGACTGCGTTTTTCTGGGCTATGCGCCAAGCAATATTTTTGGCGTTCACTCTCCTAATACTTGGAGTTTGACAACTGGTTGATGCCGGTTGATACTCGAATGAATATAGGCACTTCTTCTTGTCAACATCGATGCTTGTCTGAGTTAACTTTGGAGTACATAGCAGCAGCATAAGTACCAGTCCATCTGATCTTTTTGTGCAGTTCCACTGAAATCACCCAATGTAATGGTTTGCCTGCGAGTTCAGGCTCTAAGTTACTCCTTTATGAAATCGGCAAACAGTAGCACAATACCAAATTACCAATACATATGACAAGCACAATAATCAGAATAAAGACCAGTACCAACCTGTGTGAGGTAGCATATCAATTACTATTTCCTTTGACTTGAGGCCGAGATAAGCCAGGCGATTGACAGCAAAGGAAGGAAGCAAGCCCATATTAGCGACTGACAGGAAAGGAAGGAAGCTGTTGAGGCAATGAAGCACCCAAAGTTTTTGTGCAGTTCCACCAAAATCGAGCATCCCTGTTGGCACATATATTGAGAGACTGAGATTACTGTAATAGTGGGACTAGTTGATGAAACATACACTAACAAATAGAAGCACCCTCATTATCTTAATGGGTAAAGTTAGCAACATAGTAGTCTTGCTTAAAGAGAGGTATTAATTTATTTAATCAGTGCCAATTAGCTCAACACTCAAAGCATTGCCATGTATCATAGGTTGCAAAACTTTAACGTGCAAAGATAAAGGAGTTTCTCATGACAGTAGCACAATACAAATAGAGATGGCAGTAAACTAATATGGATGAAGGCCTTAGGCCAATACCAACCTGAGCAAAAAAGCTTATTCAAGTAGTCCTAGAAGAGATGATAAAACACTCACTGGAATCACTCAATAGTATATTTTTTTTGCACTTCAAATGTATGGTTGAAATCACTCTTCTTTACCAGTGCTAAGATTATATCGAAAGATTATCAAGAACTTCCAACAGAGTTAAAGCACTAGCTGGGATACACTTCAATGTATTGTCTTGTGTAGTTCCACTAAAATGTATGATTGGCACAACATGATCCCTATTTGCACAAGTAGGAACAAGGTGAAACCTTCATTAGCTTAGTGAGAAAGGATAGAAAGACATTAGCATATTACTCTAACAGTAGCATCACATTCATCATGGACAATACGCAGAAGTGGAAGGGCTCCCTGGAGGATCGTCTCACATGTAAGGTAGACGTTGCCGGAGCCCTTAAATGGCCTCGACTGAGGCCTCGGCTTTAGCAAGATCACCTTGGCACTGTTTATTCTTCTTCTTCTTCTACCTCTTCATGCTCTGTTTCTCTTTCTCCTCACCAGTTGGTGAAACCAAGTACATGATTGGCCTTCTATTTCAGAATTGGTTTTGTCAGTGAGGGAGTCAAGTGTACTAGTAAACGATAGCATTATTTTCTCATGCAGTCGCAAAATAGAGATGAACACATGCATTAAATATCATTCTTACCTAAAGGAAGGTTATGGTGCCAATATGGATGATGAGGATTGGAACACAGATCTCCCTTTGTGCAGTTCCACCGAAATGAACCAACTGTTCCATTCTGACATTCCAGTTAAACAACACAAAAGTCACTTCTTTTAAGAAGTGTTTTGTGCAGTGCACCAAAAGGTCACAACAGCAACCAGGTCAAATGGATATCCCTGTTTGCAAAAATAGCTACAGAGGAAACAGTCAGAGTCTTAAACTATTACAGGCAAAAACATTTGGTTAAACTTGTCATGGCTTATAACAGTGGCATGGCTTCATTTTACCAGGGGCATTAGATTAAGAACAGCTAAATATTTGGTATAAGGGCATGGGACAGTGGGTGCACCGGCAGTCCAGCACCATGTACCTAAACCGGGGCATAAAGTGGTGATTCAGAGTTTGTTGCCCCGAGAAACAAACATCCAAGAAACATATCTGGGTTGGTCCCATTTTTGTTCACTCTAGCCACCTACTCCTATGTTTTTTTGGAAATGGAGGCGTGCCCCCGGCGTCTGCATCATAATGATGCATGCATCCATCTTATGTGTGGATAGCAAATCTAGTCCTGGTCATACCACTGTGTACAACGTTTCCCATATATTTCCCTTTTCAACCAAGACGCCGGTTGGATGACCAGTCTATACTACTTTCACCCCCTATCCTTCCTGTTTGTACCAAGTCCGATGTACATACTAAATTCCCCCACCCCCACTTTATTTCTTGTTTGAACCAAGTACAAGATTCGACTCCATGAAGTAGCTTTACCTCTAACAACAGAAGAAGAAAATGTGTCATTGGACCATCCGATCGAGAGGGGATGAGAGGTAGAAAATGATGCACATGCAGCGACGTAGCGAGATGGGGAAGTAGAGCTAGGGCGGTTTCAAAGGAATATATACCTGAAGGTCGTCGGGATGTGGATAGGTGCGCGGCGGGAGGCCAGATCCGCCGACACTAGGGCAACGACGAAGGGTTCGTAGGACCTCCCGCGCCGGCGCTCGGCCAGAGATAATGGTGCGGCCGGTAGTGGGCCTCCTCCCTCGCTATCGACGATGGTCTAACGCTGCCCCTCCTCCCCTTCATTGCGGAGGGGATACGTCCGGATCTGTAACCAGTGGTGAGGATAGAAAGACAGTGTTTTTTGAAGGGAGAAAGACAGTGTTACCACTGCTATCTTGTTTGGATCTAGAGAGGATGAGAGTGTGTGAATAGAGCAACCCTAGCAAGCAAGCGTAGAGGCTCCGGCCTATATATACGTAGTGGGGTAGTTTTCCTTTTTCACTCCATCAAAACAATCGTTTAAAATTGTGTACGTGCCAGGTCGCCATTTTTTTTGAGTTGTTGATTGTTTTTTGAGATAGCTACCCGCTTATTCCAAGTGGTGTTACGGTGTGCCAGGTCGCACTTTGCATCGTTCAAGTCTGGTACAAGACCCTGCATTAAATGAACAACCACACCCTCGTAAAATTTGTGAACAAGCCCACGGCTAAAATTATCGGAAACGTGGGCTGCCCCAACACGGCTAAAACAAAATGTGAGAGTACAATATGTATTGGGCCCCTTTGTAATTGGTGCTAAATTTTAACCAAAGATTTAACCGACAAAATTTTAGCGCATGTTAACAAAAATTATATCGTTTGATTCGCATTTGAACATAGTTTTCAATTATGTAATTTTTTGTGACATGCATGAACATTTGGTTAGTTAAATTTATAGTCAAAATTTGGCAAGGTGCATTAAATCAACACATGCAAGTATCAAAAGGAGAGTCACGACATGCATGCATGCGTAGTAATTAATGAATCGGTAAACACAAATTATTGAAATATATCGAGTGCAGTGCTTTGATGTGTCGCGTCAACTCGTACAACAAGAAGTTTGATTACTACAACACCCTCTCACCTTAACTGCACCAGCCTTTGGCTGCATGACAGGTGGGCCACCCACCTATTGGGCCCACTTGTCATACACGCAAAGGCAGGAGTAGTAAGTCAATGAAGCTGCGTCCCTCCCACGCCCATGAGCATGGTGGCTGGCAGGACTAGGAGAAGCTTTCGTTCGCTACACGCTCTCCCTCCCGTACGCGGTGGACATGCATCAGTTCAATCAATGTTAGATGGCCAGAAGCGTACTGTAGTACTCCTCCACTACAGTAGTACTCCATCATTGTTCGACTTCCCGAAGAGGCGAAGAAGCGCAGCCTGGATGCTCATGTGGCAGTTTCATGTGTAGAGTAGTCTAGGATAGCATGTACCGTGCCTGTAAGCTTAAAATCGTTGGGGCCGGCTCCATGATTTTTTTGATTAAAATAATCTTCTGGCCCTACCTGTCATCCTGGTGATTGTAGTTTGCACGCTCATCTGGTCAAGACAGGAATATATATTTTAATTTGTGGTGGGGTAAATGTTAGAGGTTGCAGCAAATGGAGTATTGTACACTGCGGGTCTTTCAGCCAAGTTTAGAGGCAACCATGTGGGGCCAGTGCTATGATGTGTCGCGTCAACTCGTACAACAAGGAGAAGCTTGATTTTACTACTACACACCTTCTCCCTCGCCCATGCGCGTGGTGGCTCGCAGACGAGGACATGCTTTTGCTTAGGCTGGTCATAATGGAATACTAGTATCATGCATATGATACTAGTGTATGATACTACACATCCGTAGTGCATAGTATCATATGTTAGTATCATCGATGACTTCATTTATTAGCATGCATGACACATAGTTCCACAACATTTAATATGATACGGTATCATGATATGATACTCAACCCTCTCTTTCTTCATTTACTTCTATGCCACCTCATCAAATTTGCCTAGTTGGCATGCATGATACTCCCCCGTTCCTAAATATTTGTCTTTTTAGATATTTCAAATGGACTACCACATACAGATGTATATATACATATTTTAGAGTGTAGATTCACTCATTTTGCTCCCTATGTAGTCACTTGTTGAAATCTCTAGAAAGACAAATATTTAGGAACGGGGGGAGTACTACCTATGATACTCGCATTACAACTAGCCTTATAGAGTACTACAACAAGCTATCCCTCCCGCACGCGGTGGACGGACATGCAGTAGTGGATTCGATACTGTAGAAGTAGTAGTAACATCATTGTTTGTCTTCTCGAAGAGGCGAAGATCCAAGCGCAACCCGAACGTGGCAGTTGCGAACGCTCGCCACAGTGTGTTTGGTTGTATTCTCATCTCAGCATAGTTGTTCCCTCTTCGTGCATGCTCATCCCAGCACCCCTCTTCATGCATGCTCTTCTCATGCATGCTCCTAGTGTATTTGTGTTAAGCTAGTGTGGACTCATGCACCCTTCATACACCCTACCAAACACCCAAAAGTGGGTCGAGAAGGGCTTGGAGCACGCATATAGCCAGGCTCTTGCATGAGACAAAATTGCTTTTTGAGCCCACTATTGTAGTACTACTTGCTAGTATAGCCTAGTAAATTGCCTTTCTAGAGATTTCAACAAGTGACTAGACTACACCCTAAATGAGTAGTACTAGAGCAAAATGAGTGAATCTACACCGTAAATAAATGTGTAGTTCTCTCGTTTTTCTCTCCGCCTTGGTCGCGGTGCACAATATTGAGTACTCCTATATGACTAGCCGCTCTATCTACATGTGGGACATCAAAGCATCCGGGCCCGCGTGCCATCCACCAAATCACAGCGAGGTGCTATAGTCGAGACTCACCGGTCACCCCGTTGTGGCCGTCATGACCCATCAGATCACAAAACCCACACCTTTACCAGCAGTGGTAAAGTGGCCTCAAAGTGGCCTCGAATTTGGACTGGACGAAGCAACCATCATTTCACTAGAATGCTCGTTGAAGCCCTTTCTCCCCTTTCTTGAACAAAACCTCACTCCAGGCTACTCACTTCTGCCATTTTTCTTCTGTATCGACGAAACAAAGGTGGGCGAATCAGTGATGCTACTATATTTTCATTCCAAGAATCTTCTTTTTGCGAAGCACCAACCGATTCTCACAGCCTATTCTTTTCCCGTTTTCATTTTGATTGTGGTTTCCTTTCGATTGCTTTTTGTTTGTCAGTTCATTGATGGATCCTGGAGCACTAGGCAAAGAGTTGCCGGCGGACAACCCACTGGAGACAGCGATCTCCAGGAAGCGAGCACCGACCAACGAGTTGACCATGTTGGTGGGCCAACCCATGGAGATGAAGAACTCCAAGAAACAAGCACTGGCCAAAGAGTTGACGACGTTGGCGGATGAACTCCTCAAAGAAAGTTGGAAGAACAGCAAGGGCCCCACCGTGCCTACCCCAGAAACTCTAATGGCCACCTATGCGAGGCTCAAGGCCAAGTTTGAGGAGATAGACGCCGTTGAGAAGCAGTATTCCCCTGGCAAGGTGATGGCCCCCATTGAGGACGAGGAGATGGCCCCCGGAGGGATGGGATCCTCCGGTGAGCTGCACAAGGTAAAAAATAATGGCTTACCATAGTTGTGGTTTTTGATTATTTGCAATGTGCTTGCTAATATGTTAGGGTTGTGCAGGTGCCGGTGGACGTCCTTGATGATTCCGATGTCGCCGCCCGTCCTGTGTACAATGCCCCAGAGATCGTTTTCGATGTCGCGGTCCGTCCTGTTGACATCGCCCCGGAGATCGATACCGATGCCGCTGTCCATCCGGTGGACATCGCCCCAGAGATCAATTCCGATGTCGCGGTGGACATCGCCCAAGAGATCAATTCCCATGCTGCTGTCCGTGCTGTGGTCATTGCCCAAGAGATCGATGACAAGAAATAGTTGGTCGCGCTAATCCTTCAAGGTAGTTTGCATTGTGTTTAATTACCAGAACGATGTGTGTTATCAAACCAACTTAGGGCTAGTGCACTGTCGTGTGTGGGCGGTACTTGCTACTTTTGTTTGATAGTGAATCATGCGAACCCTCTCCGAGTTGTGGAAACAGATGTATCCTCACCAGCTTTTGATGTAATATATGGCATGCTTAGATGTAAGTTTGAACTGTTTATAATATCAGCAGGGTTTGTTTGATGATTCTTGGTGTTAGTAGGCTAGCTACTGTGCGAGCTATAGTTCTTGCAAAACACTCACCGAACAAAAACGTTGGGGCTGATGAGCTCGTGGTACGCTTATACTGATCCGTCGTCGATCAGCCAATAGCCCAAGCTCCTAAAATTGCAGGCTTAGCGATCGATCAGACAATAGTTGACACAGATACATGCAGGCCTCATTTGGTTCATAGGGTAGGAAAATCGTAGCAAAAGCACAGAGATGTACAACACAAAATCATAGCAGTACAGAGACGTACTCCCTCCGTTCCAAAATAGATGAGTCAACTTTGTACTACTAACTTTGAAACGGAGGGAGTACAAATCCTAGGCGGGCTAGTTTGGCCTAGTGGGTTTCAGTGATATGACGTGGTACAGTGCCATCCAGTCTTCGCGTGTGGTAGCAGTACTGCGGGTACAGTGAGTTTTCTTGAAGAAGCGGAATTCAACAAAGTCATGATGGTTCCTTCGTCCGACCAACTTACAATGGGAAAGGTTGGGCCTGCGCTACGACCGGGGTGGACCAGGATAATTTTGTGCATGGCAGGTGGACCAAGATGGTCGACGTCCCACATGTCGGTGAATGAAAGTATTCTTTCCGATATAGTGGACGAGCAACAAGTATTCATTGTTTATTTTTGATGAAACCTATAGTATCCACTGTTACGACGGAGGAGTGTGAAACACGGCAGCCCAGTGAACTTGGCATGTGCACCACTCCCTCCTTCCTCATGTAATACTACCATAGTGTTGACTATAAGGTTGGCTATAAGGTTAAAACTTTTTCTCACGTTCTCTCTATCTATTTCCTCTCAAATGATTTTTACCTTTCTTTTTTCAGACACAATTGTTTTTTATGCCTCTATTTTTTAGAATTAGTTTTTTATACCTAGGAGCACGTGTAGAGACGGGCTCCTGCAGATCCCACTCCTTTACTTTGTCAATGCCTCTCTCTCCTCCACATAAGCGGTCTTAGGGCATGTACAATGGTTCTATTGTAGGGATGCCACATAGGATAAATGATGAGGTGGAGGAAAGAGAAATCATAAGAAAAGGCTTGTCTTCTCTTATTTAAGAGAAGACAAGAGATGATCTCTTAGCACAATATGTTTCACCATGTTTTTAGGAATAACTAGTTATTGAAGATAAGGCTAAGAGATGATCCATTGTACACATGTTCTTTTGTCATCTGTAGATTACATGCAATTCTTATGATAAGACTATCTTATCAACCATTGTACATGCCCTTATAGCCCAGAATTTTACTGCTACTACTTGCTATGAATGTGGGCAGCTAGCGTCTGAGGGGGGAGCGCGCGCGGGGAGGTGGTGGGGTTCTGGTGGGCTAGGGCGGTCAGAAGCGGGCTTGGAAGCGGTCCGGACTCCCGCATGGCCCACCTCACATTATCACCATATTTTGTTGGAGTCCGTGCGCGGCGGGCGGGCGATCTCCTCTCCCTCCCCCGTCTCTCTCTTCTCAGCCGACGCCCGCCGAGCGATTAGATTTCGGCTATCGACGGTTTATTCAATTATAGTCCCAAATGTCAGTGAAAATGCAAGACAACGCGTGTCCCCTCTGGTGAGCGGCGTGCGAGCCAGACTGTCGGGGGTGCGACGCGAACGCGACGCGTACGAGTCGTAATTGTGCCGCCTTTTCCTTTTGAACTTGCAAAGCGTATCATTTTTGTGCGATCGATCGATAGAAATCCAGAACAAAATGACGAGGGCGGTGCTTTCCCGCGCGTTAGGCGGGCTAGTTTGAGTGATATGACGTGCTACAGTGCCGTCCACTTGCTCCATTTTTATGTAAGCAAGAGTCTACACTCTTACGTGGGAGGAGTGCGAAACACGGCGGATCTGATTTTGATCAAGGGATAACTCTTCCCTGCGAAATAATGGAGCACTGTTAGCGATTATAGCATGATAGTTAGGGCATCTCCAAAGCTGGCCCTCAAATTTACACCGGCATCTGTCCGAGGACATTGATGGATGCCATCCAATGTTGCCCGCATACCTTTCGACTACTATATGAACTAACCGGACGAAATTCATGCAAACAAAGCAAATTTCAAATTAACCAGATGAAATTCATTACATTTTGAAAACTTTTCCTATAAACTGGACGAAATTCATTACATATTTCGCACAAACCGTACTAAAACCTACTGTAAACCTAATCTAAACGATTGCCGGCGGCCGACCACCATGTCCGGCCATGAACCCGAGAAAGCCGGCCATTGCCTTTGCCTCCTCGTCATCCGCCTCGATAACCTCCTCCTCAGGAGCACAAGGTTATGAAGATTTCCGCCTCCACGTCGCTGTCAAGCGGCTAATCGGCCGCCGATGTTTATCCCACCAACCTTGGCATCGACTGAGTGGAGGAGCGGTGGCCTTCCTGGGACCAGAGCGGCGGCGACCTACTGTGCACTACTCTTCCTCGCTGCCGGTTGCGCCCGCGCATGTGCGTCAGCTTCGTGGTCGTGGCGGTGGAGGGCGGCCGGGGGGGAGCCGGCGATCTCCTTCATCTGCTCCTGCGACAGTACGTCCAAGAGAGCTTTGGAGCACGCCCGGAGCGGAGCCGCTGATGTTCTTCGTCTGCTCCTGCGATAGTACGTCCAAGAGAGCTTTGGAGTGCCAGGAGGCCATGGTTGGAGTGGTGCCAACAGAAGGAAGGACCGGAGGAGAATGAGTGTTTGGCTATGGCTGGGAGCTGGGGCTCAAGTTAATATAGCGGGCGAATGGTAATGTGTGTCATTAATGTGGGCGGCGGACGAAAGGATGTCCATGGTGTCGTTAACGCGGAGCAGTCGCTTGCACCGGGATGCCGCGCGGGTGGCGCTCTCTCGGCCGTCGCGCTGCTGCAATGCGGGCGCCAGTGAGAGGTCGCGTAGGGCGTGAATGCGGACGCTGCTTTAGTGACTTAACTGCAGGTGCGTTGGGTCACTGACTTGTGGGCCCAACGGGCATCTAGCCCGCATGTCAATGTAACAACTGCACCTGCAGTTAAGTCCGGTGAATGTGGCATTGACGTTCTGGAGAGACGGTGACCGTTTAAGGCGGGAAGCGCGCGCTAGCGATGTAAGGGGTTTCGGTAGGCCAGGGCGGTCGGACGCTCGTGTGGTGGTAAAATGTGAACTCATGGATGACGAGCCTTTGAAGCGTATGCGGCACGTATTGACAACCAGGCGTCCATGCAACCGCTCTTGTCGCCAGCTAGCCTTCGACGACCACCATTAGACACCACACAACCATGCATAACTTACGAATAATGGACGAATCGATCAGACACACACTCGTGTGCAGTGGCACTATGATCGGTTGCTCACGATAGTACATACTCCGTACCATAGTACCCTCTCAAGCTAGGTCGTTTTATAGATTGTCGTTGTGATGGACGATATACATGAGCAAGGCGCCGAGTCACGAGTATGACCGTTGGTGTTGTGCCAGGTGAATACATGCTCGGTGTTCGCGGAGGCCTCCAGCAAACATCTAAACGGTAATGTCAGGCACCGCCGGGGCGCACAGGTGACGGACTCGCCGTTTGCGTTGCTCCATGAGCAGGACTTTGATTGAGAGGGCGACGTGCATGCATTAGCATGTTTGACAGCGTGAGTGTCTCGCTGTCTGCACGCGTACATGCTACTTGCTTCTATGGACGGTGTGCGCTAATGTGTGCATCACGTATAATATAAAAAAAATTGTTTGTGCATTTAACGCAAAGTATTTCATTTTCATTTGGCTGACGAGTGTGCGTTGCAGCGACGAGTCCATGGTTTGATTCCTCACATACGCATAATTTTGGTTTTTATTTCTTTCTCCACTGACAGGTTGGCCCGCATAGATAGATAGATAAAGAACACGAGCTGATGAGGCGCATGCGGACTGTTTGACTGGTCAACCAGACAAATACAGAGCTATACACTGAGCTAGTGACCGTATAATCACCATATCTCATATACAATGATCAAAGTGAGCTATCAAGACAAGTTCGATGACCGCCAATGCATTTTACTCGGTAATAAATGACCAGGATTGAAGGGGAATCCAAATTTCCTTCGTCTTCTGTCCTTGAGCTCTTAACAAACCAATGCACTATACGGTTGTCCGGCCACTCCACCTCAGAGCTATCACCAAGCGTCGTTCATGCCACCGCGCCGCACACTAACCGGTAAGGAAGCGATGGCATCCCGTCGTTCCGAGTTCCTCGCCGCCCACGACCGCACACAGAATGGTAGGGAAGAAATGGCATCCCTCCATGCCGATTTCATTACCGCTCGCGACCTCACACCTATGTGGGTGGAATTTGAAGCTGCCAAGGCCGAACGGGCGGTAGAGCAAGAGGAGGCCAAAGCCGCACAGAGAGAGCAGAAAAGTTAGAAAGCACTCAAGAAAAGAGAGGCCCGCCGCCGCAAGAAAGAAGAGGACGCGTGCACTGCTGCGGAGAGGTCGGCGGAGATCCAAGCATGGTGGGGTGTCGCCGACAAAGCCGGGAAGGAGAACGACGGAGTCTGGCCAGCATGTGAGAAGTAGTAGTACTTGTAGCTAGTGTGTGTGTGTCATTGTCGCCCATATGTTTGTTTAATTAATTACGCGCATGTACCAGTACTAGTTACTACTGTAGTTTTTAGAGCAAATTACCAGTACATTAGCCTAGACTCAATGGAAAAATTCCTATCCTATGCATCAAATGGCATCTCTTTCTCTATAGGAACTGAGATGCATGTCATCTCACTTCCTATGATTTTCATATTCCTATAAAATTCCTATCCTATGAACCAAAGGAGGCCTCTGCTGGAGTAACTATTGTAGCTAGCAGTACTGCTGGTATAGTAGTTTTCTTCAAGAAGCGGAATTCAACGAAGTCAAGATGGTTCCTTCGTCCGAGCAACTTCACAGTGGGAAAGGTTGGTCCTGTGATTTGACGGCTCATTAGTAATTACTGCGGCGCGACGACCGGGGTGACTCTCCCTTGGAGTTCCGCGGGCATGGCAAGTGGACCAGGATGGTCGACATCCCACATGTCGGTGAACGGAAGTATTCTTTCCGATATCAACGAGCAAGGAAACCGCGTGGTATAGTATCACTGCTGATTTATGTTTATTTTTTATTTCGGGTGAATGCTAGCGTTTCAACTCTTACGACGAAGGAGTGCCAAACACGGCACGTGCTGGATGTCCCACACATCAGTGAAAGGAGTGGGACATGAACAGCATGGTAGAGCGTCTCCACTTCTGGGTCGAAGACCACACATAGTAGTACTAGTGGTATGAACGATACCAAGTGCGACCCAGAGAGAAAGACACGTCTTGTTGGAAGGTCTCAGGGCATACACGTAAACAAATATAAAACCTATTATGTGCCTCCAATTAATATAGTAGTAGTAGAGTAGGCACGTACTCCATAACATCACCGGGCATTGCACGTACAACATTTAGTGGTAGTAAGAGACAAATGTCTATATGCCACGCATGTTCATACTATTTGCCTTTCTACTACACTTACTGCGCTACATTACTCAGGTTCGTACGTCCACTCCTGGGTACATGTCCGTCTCGTAGTTCCAGTCCCACGTGTTCTTCATAGATGGAACGATCCATAACTGTGGGCAATGGGAGTCCATATCATCGCAGTTAGTGTGGCTCCCCATGATGGAGACTCATCCAAACTATGGCCAGCCTCGACGCGGAGCAGTCGCGTGCAACGTGCAGCGGCGCTCTCTCGGCCGTTGCGCTGCTTCAAAGCTGGCGCCAGTGAGAGGTCGCCTCCGCTCTGGCCGGGCATTAATGTGACACTGACGTTCCGGGGCGACGCTGGCCGTTTCAAGTGGGAAGCGCGCGCCGGCAAGGGAGGGGGGTTGGGTCGACCAGGGCGGTCAGACGCGGGCGTGGTGGTGGTACTGGTAGTTTGCAAAACTACTCAATTATTGCACTCAGTTTCCTAAGAAAATGTGGTAAAAAAGGTTACTCCACAGCCCGCTTCCCTTCTCCTTCCTCTTCCACCGCCCGCGCACGTCCGTGGGAAGCGACCGGTCAACCCTTATATAGGAGTGCTAGCACAAAAAGATGCATGCATGACCACTAAAATTTCCAGATTAAAGCGCCGCTCCAGCGGGAGTATGGCATATGTCGTTACCTTCGGCCGGGCCATGGCTACCGGGCTACGGTGACCAGAGAAGAGGCGGTGGGAGGGAAATGAATGCGCTACTGTTTGGGTTTGCCGTCCGGCTTAAATAAATGCGCACCATCATGTGTACCCGCGGGTGCACAAATTGTAACATACATGTCTACTTAAGTGGGTGTCACGTAACTGGTGTGTGTGTGAGAGATTCTGAGAGACAGAGTGCATGTGTGCGACTCTACTCTTCGGACATGTACTCAACCTTTTGCATCGGGATATAAGTATAATTGTATTACACATTAGCTAGTGATTTACGTGGCCATGTTAATGTGGTTGTGTAAAAAAAATGTCTCTTCCTGCTCGTGATTTGCGTTATAATTACTAGCAAGATACTCGTGCATTGCATGGAACATCAATATGCATTTTTTTACAAAACACCGGTTGTGATTGACCCATGCAGGAGTAATCCCATGTGTAAAAACTAATAATATCTCAAGAATTTTATCGGAAAACTGGTATCTCGACAATTTCATCAAAAAATGAAAGATGAGAGATAAGGTGAGGAGTGGAGCGTGGTGGTGACTGGTGGTCGTATTGGGCGGAGGCATGGGGATGGACGGCGCCGGCAGGCGGCAGCGGCCACCATGCTAGATTGTTCCAGGGACTTCCTTTTTTAATTTCTCAGCAATGAGGTTGTGGGAGACAAGGACGATGAACGAGGCAAGGCCTTGTCTGTAAATGTGGAGAGAGGTACGGGTATCTTTTGTAAAATTGTCATAGTTTGCTTTCTATCCGTCAGATATAGATTGGACGGTCTATATTACAAGATGGCAGGCACACCATCATCACCAACTCATTTTTTTATAAGAGTAGAGATGATAAGTTTGCCAACTACTAAAGTTAAATGGAATTTGTCCATGTTATACAAGTAAATTCAGGTGATTGCTTATCATACGGGTAAGGTTGGATGAAGGGTGGTAGGAACAAATGCTCCGCCTAGAGCATGTGTGTGTGAGATGGAGTCTTAGTGTGTGGGGGGGTTGGGTGGGGGGTGGGTGCGTGTGTGTGTGACGCGGGTCCTCGGTGGCGGATGTAATTTAAGTGTGTGTGGCTTCATCATAGTGTATGACAGAGGCCACCAACAAGGGGGTGCGAGAGAGAAAAGGCCCGTAGAGAGGGAAGAGAAGGCGTGTGCGCGTGAGAGGAGTCGACGTCAAGAGAACGTGTTTGTTCGAGAGACACCGAGGAAGACTACTATATATCGATGGTGCATGTAGGCTGGACTTAAACGAAGGGATGGTCTTATTGGTTTCGAGGATATAGGGGAAGAGTGAGAGAGGGGGGTAGCTAGAAGGAGATTGTTAAGTGTGAGTGTGTGTTTTACCCATCTTGGCAGAAGTTATGTGCACACAAGCAGAGAACGATTCGATGTGGCGTTAGGGTTGAGGGTAATTAACTATGTATGGAGACATCGGAGACCTTGAACATGCATGTGCGAGAGGTATACATGTATACGTTGGATGTGTGTGTGCGCGCGAGCATGATCGAGATAAAAGAAAGAAGACATAAGTCATAAGATCAATGATATGGGAGAGATCGGTATGACAATATGCATGCATGTGAGAGTGCAGGGAAGAAGGCTCGATAATTGAGCATGTGTTTTTGTCTTTAAGAGATAGCGGCGTGGGCTAGAGCATACGTCTATGGCGAGCAGAGGGAGCGAGACACAACGATTGTGCAAAAGAGATCAACCTATAAATGCATGTATGGAGAGACACATATAGTGTGGGTGATAGTAAGCAAGAGTGCGTGCGAGAAAGAAATGTTGACGAAGAAACTACAAATACATACATAGATAGAGATGCTAGCTAGAGGGACATCAGCTAGTTTGAGTGTTGGAGATGACCGCCGCGTGGTTCAAAGGGTGAAGTTCTGTGTGTGTGAGAGAAAGATAAAAAGAGGGCACTTGACTGCATGTAGAGAGAAACATATATAGTGTGCATGATAGGAAGCAAGAGTGAGGGCGAGAAAGAAGGTTGATGGAGAAACAGATAAATAGAAAGATAAAGATGCTAGCTAGTGTGTGTGTGTGTGTTAGAGATAGGAGTCGAGTGGATCAGAAGGCTGAGTTATGTGTGTGGGTGTGAGAGAGATAGAGAGAGTGTGCATGTGAGTCACATACAAACAAATATCAGAGAGAAATGAGATCCCGATAGATGGAGTTTTGTGTCTGCGAGAGAGAAATATATTTCACAACGAGAGTGATAGCTAGAGAGACATATAAGGGAATGCAAGATATCTCTAGGGAGAGAGAGTGTGTGTGAGCGACATACAAGAGAATGGTGGAGAGATATGATACCCTAGGAGACAGATTTTGTGTTTGTGTGTGAGAAAGAGATATTTAAGAGGAAGATTCATAGCTTCTCGTATCTAAGGAGTGAAAGACATCTCTGTGTGAGAGTGGGTGTGCGAGTTGCACACAGGGGAATAGTAGAGAGAAATGAGACCCCGGGAGCGAAGTTTGTGTTTGTGTGAGAGAAAGAGATCTCACATGGAGAATCATAGTTAGAGACACATAGCAGGGAGCGAGATATACTTAGAGAGAGATAGAGTGATAAACGTCGAGGGAGAGAGTATCGTCAGTGTGTTGCAAAGATAAAAGATCATTGTCGACATACAGGTAGCACGAGAGATACCCGTGAGACAATGAACGTGTATAGGTCTAGAGAGATACTCCTATATAAGCATGAGTGATAGCTATATGAGACGAATATCTGGATTAAAGGGGATTCAAATATTTAAACTGGAGATCACGACATCGATAATATCATAACGCAAATTGGTGTATCAAACATGCATATTCATTTGAATTTGGGGACACGTGTAATGTTATATAGTTTATCAATATTAGTGATCCATAGATTCTTTAATTAGAGACAATGCATGATTTATATGTAGTTAATGTCTAAACGGGATTACACTATATGTTGCGTGTGTGAAACACATTATACATGTTTGAGAAGTAAAAAAAATGCATGAAACACACATTAATTGGAGACAATTAGCGAGGAATGCATACATTGGATTTCAACATAAAGTGGTTTCAAATATTTGGAAATCCAAATTAAGATGGATACAGCCTTATGAATCTGAGATCATGCCATTTGTAAACCATATTTATGTATAAAGGGTGTTGTGCTTTTGAAAGTATATGTAAAAAATGATGTATATAGAATTTTATTCCAATCGCAAATGGATCCTGCCCGAACAAAAATAGAATACAAACTGGATTCGAATTGAGTTGGCATGGTAAACGTGCACTCTTGCTCTGCAAAAGTTTGAACGAAGCGGGGAAAGTCGCAGTAACCACCCGAAACCAAAATCTGCGAGATGGAAACTACTGCCTATCCCTGACACGCAAAGCCTATCGGCTCGATTTCTATAGGTTTCGATAGGGGTAGGTTTGTAATTTCACTCAAACATGACATAACCGCCTCTCACCCGGATTCATACACGGTGGGCGCCAAAACACAGTGTCTCCTCGGCCGAAATCGACTCCCTCCCCGATTCATACACGGTGGGCGCCAAAAAGAAACTCTCGTCAGCAAATATTCGGTGTATGCGAGATTACCGTCCTATCCCCAACCGACTAATATTGCTGTGGTAGGAAATTTTAAACAGGGGCTAAGTTTGTAAATTTCCTTGCATTTGGGACAAGCGCGCCCTGAAGACATGGTTCCCCCTACCTCTCTCCCTCCATTTCCCCATTCATACTCCGTGGGCGCCAAAACAGCCTCTCCACCCCAGCCTCCTCCGTTCGCCACCCCATCCACCGCCATCCTCCTCCACCATGCCGGAGCTGATACCCCGATGCCGTCGTCCATTACAAGAGATTGGCCTCTCTCATCCACGGCTTCGGACCGGGAACCTTGCATCCCGTCCTCTCGCTTCATCCCCGCTGTCGTCCACCTTGTCGGCGCCGCTCCTACGATCGTCTCGTCCACCACGCCCCGCCGCCACCATCTACCCTCCTAGATCTGCTTCCATGCCGCCGACATCCATCGCTACCGCAGCACCGTCAAATTCTCAGCAGATGCATACACGACGTCACACCAGAGCCGGTACTCTTTCGTATCTGCTCAACTTATTTATCGCAGCAAGAAAATAGATCGCCACTGCTTTAATCTGATTTCTTGTCCATAACTTACTTGCTAGTTGAAAGCAAACATTGGTTGCAAAGTTGCCTTTGTCCGGTTTGCACCTTCCGATCCGCCATGGCACGCTCAACACTATACTCGCAATGCTTATGGTTTTCCCTTTTATATTCCACACTAGTTAAATGACAATAGACTAAATTCCAAAATTGGGTCAGTCGATTTTTCAGAGCTCGCCGGTGCGAAGGAAGGGGCTCGTGTGGGGACGGTGGTTGTGGGGGGCGGTGGTGGGGCCTCGCTGAGGAACACAGGCGGTGTGGGGCGGTTCAGGGGAGGGCGGGGGGTCGGGGCCGGTGGTTCAACTTGCAGCCCGTGCGGTGTTCTGTACGGGAAGAATCAGAGGCGATGAAGAATAAGGGTTAGGAGACGTAGGATCTTCATCCAACCGCCTGAAATGGTTGACTGACTCAAATGACAAAAGTGACGCGACTTGCATGCAGACATGCAGAATATGCTTCCTCTTATGTTCTTTAACATGTTCCTCTTCTGTTCTTTAGTAAGCACAGTATGTTCCTTGTCAGGAAGGGGAGCAGGGACATCTGCAGTCGACACCTCTATTGGGCCGGTTCTGCTAAATGATTTTGCACTTCGAGTTGGTCTGCAATAATACCCCGGAAATGGTGGGATCCGCGCGGTCTTTGATAGACTAAACTAACAGTAACAGCTGTGCGCCTTCAGATGAATAGAGCTGGCCTGTAGGTGATCGATAGGCTGCATATTAGTAGCGGCAAAACCCTATGTTTTCCATCCAGTTCCGCTTTCCCGATTTGTTTATGGTGGTTATGGTGTACCCCTATTATCTACACTATGATCTGCCTACTGGCTCTGCGCTCTCGTTATCATGGTTTGGCAATAAACTTTCTATACGGTATATTATGAACCTATCGTCTGCCAACTATCCTTACATCTGGGGCCCCCAACAGGGAGCTTATTTTTTTGTAGTTGTGCCAGATTATATTGATCTACTCACCATATTACAGCACACATGGGCTCTCTCATCAGAATCTAGTGATAACACACAAGGGTTTACAGGGAGCCTCTATTATATTACAATATCCTCTGCATTACCAAGATAATCTCACTACTATTTGTGTTTTCATGCTTTACAGATATTGTACATAATCACAATGAATATAAGAATGCGCACATCAGAAGAATATTGCGGAACAGTTCATTGGGTAACAAACTTGGCATCAAGGGATTGAGGTCCATTGTGGATGCAATGAAACCCACATGCGCCCGACCTATAGATTCGTATTCAGAATATGATCCTAATGACTATTCTGAGCTCAAGGAGTCAAAGGCAAATGGCCTATCATGTTCACCCAATAAGGTGCCTGTTCTAATTTGGCAAGGTTTTATTGGTTGCACATATCTTGCATAAGGTGTCTTGCATTTCTTTTGCTTCGTTGCACCGCCATCTGCTTAGTTTACTCATGATATATGTGAAGATGCCATGCCCATCCACTATCAACACCTATTCCATTTGTCGTCATACCATGTTTTTCCATTCAAATGATGTTCTTGTGTTTCAGACATCCAAAAGGAAGAGGGTGATTGCAGAACCTGAAGGAGTACAAGAAAAGTCCTTGAAAAAGGTGGTGCTACCGGAGAAATCACATAGCACCCGACGTATATTGGCGATAGAACCAGCGCCGCAAAACCTAGGATATCGCAACTATGTTGGTCGCCGCTTTGCTCTTGTGAGTACGTATTGTCCTGTCGATGTTCTTACATTCATACCTGGTGGATTATGTGACATCATTTTGCATTATAGCTTGCTTATCCATTGTTCGCTCCAGATTATCAGATCTATATTAATGCTTAAATTAATGCAGAATAAACCCAATGCATATGAAGAAATTTAGTTCTGCATTATTCTTGTAAGTATCTGTTGTCCTTCATCACTGTACTTATATTAGTCAGCTAGTTCTTCATGTACACTTTGCAGCCTATTTTCCCTTGTCCTCCATTTTTCTACACATCAGATCTACATTTACTCTTGCCAAAATATTGAATAAAACCAATGTTACTAAAGAAGTTTAGCTCCGCATTGCTCTTGTCAGTGCCTTCTGCATGTATGCTGTATTTACATTTGTACTCTGCATCTTAAGTTAAATAATTGCCATTTGTTCCTATATTTTCACATCTATATTTACTCTTAACAAAATGTAGAATAAAGGCAATACTCTTGAAGAAGAGTGTGCGTTAAACTTCTTGAATTGCCCCCCATCAATATGGACAAGGCCTTTATAGAGCATGTCTTCACTACTAATGTAAGCTAGTCCTCCTCGAGCCTTCAAACTTTGTTGTTTATATTTGGATAGCTATGAGTGCAAATGCTATTTATTTTTGTCGTATGCATCAAATTGCTTGTTCAAAGTTTATAAAGTAGAAGTACATAAACATAAGTTTGTCCTTCTCAATTTCAGTCTTTAGTTGTACAATCTAGTTCCTTATTCGTACCATGTAAATTAAACTAAACATAGCAAGTTATCTTCTTTAGCACTATGTGTATGCTTGTGTTCTTGATCTGTAATCTAGTGGTGTGGTGGGACTACCAACAACAGCACAATGTCATATCCTGCTATGTCTCAACTATGAACAATGCCATATTATATTAATATTATTTAAATCGTGTCTCTTTATTTACCAATATGAAATGGTATAAATTGACAGTGCACTCACCATTCATGCTTATACGTTGTTTAGAACTACATCTATGCTTGTGTTCTTGATCTGTAATCCAGTGGTCTAGTGAAGCTGGCCTCTCCTGCACAATGCCATTTCCTGCCTTTTTAACTATGAACAATGCCTATTATTTTAATGCTATTTTAAACCGTGTCTCTTTATTTATGACAAAGAAATGAGATGAATTGACAATGTTGATGCTTATACGTGCAAAACCTGTTATCTACCTACTTGTTTCTCTTTCAGGGTGACAACACTGCTGCTAGGAAGAACTGCCACAATGATAGTGAGACGAACCCATTGTTTGTCCCTCTAACACATATTCCAGAGGAGAAGGCAACACATATTGAGGGTAGGGATACAACCACGAAGTCACATCTTGATGTAGTGTCAAACTTACTCAGTGACACAAGCTCGATGAAGTCGCCGCTTGAATCTGTTTGACTTTTTCAGTCTGAAATTCAAGCAGAAATACATGCTTCCGCTCAAATACGACTGGAAATCCAATCTCTATCCAAGACTAACTGTAAGTACATGACGTTTATTGATGATATGCAGCTTAAGTTGGTGGATATGAGCACCAAAGAAGCGCGGTCTCATCAGGTTGCTAAGCTGCTTGCGCTGCAGCTCCTGGGTCAGGCTAACCTTTCTTGAACTGTGTTGAAGTGCTGTCGGTTCTGTCTATTATTTTGTCCGCCTATTAACTTCCACTGGTGGTGACATGCCCAGTTTATGTAATCTGTTGTCTGGTTGCCCTTTATTATCACTGGCGGCGAACTTTGATGCCGAGTGGATGTAATATGTTGTAATTTCTTTGTCGTATAGTCTAGGTTTATTCTTGGTTGGTATGCTGTAATTTAGGCCGGAAGGTTCAGTGGATCGCAGTGTTGTCGGTCTTCAGGCCAGCCTGTTACTCATATGGGCCAAAACCTGGGCCTATAATCATCTTGGGCCATCAGCAGGTCTAAACCTATAGTTGTTTCCCGCCTTTAATAGGCCGAGTAAAGTTCTGTCCAGCTGGGCCAGAGAATACCATGGACTTTTAACAGGCTAAAACCTAGATTGGGCTAGTGTTGAGCCGAAAAATTCACGGGCCAATACAGGCCGAAACTGCCTAGGGCCCATGTTTGGCCCAAACAGGACGAGCAGTTAACAGGCCAAAACATATCTCGGGCCTGTTTGGCCCAATAAAACTATGGGCTTTAAGCAGGCCGGTATCTATGCGGGCCATAGGCCTAAAAGTGTCATGGGCCATTATCAGATGGGTTGTAAGCAGGCCGGATTCAACGCGGGCTGTAATTAGGCCCAACTGTTACACGGGCCATTAACAGGCCAATAGGCCAGTTGGGCTGAAATTTATCTACGAAGACTACGGGCCATTAAGAGGCCTAAAGTTACTTCGGACAAGAAATAGCCCAGTTTCTGCATGGGTCGTTAAATGGCCTAAAGTTAAACCGGGCCGACAACGTCCCAGATGCACCATGGGCCGATAACTGGCCGAAACTATTATTGGGCCGAACTGGTAAACAGGCATTTAACAGGCTGAAATACAAACATGTCTTAGTATGGGCCCAAAAGAACAGTGGCCTGTTAACGGGCGTGATCTGATATGGGCCGTAATTTGGCCCAAAACACGGCAGGCTGTGAACGGGCCTGATCTGGTATGGGCCTCAATTTGACCCAAAACATGGCAGGCTGTTAACGGGCCAGCCCACTAGTGTATGAAAAAACATGGTGGGCCTTTAGCTGGGCCGGCCTTTTCACCGGAATGCGCCTCTGTTGGGTCGTGCCACGTGTCGACGTATCATAGGCGCCTCCTGTGCCATGAGTGGATGACATCTGTCCGAACGTTGAGCCGACACGTGTTTCCTCCAGCCAATGAGAATTTTACACGTGGAAAATTCCCATTGGTCTGGGCTGTTAACGGGTTATCGGATCCGAAACCGGACCCCAGAGCTTAACGGCGACCCGTTACGGTCGATGCCACATGTCGGTCACCCTCTACGAAAGCACTTCTATGACGCGCGATTTATTGTCATGGAAGTGGACACTTCCGTGATGATAATTTTGGTAATGTCATGGAACACTTCTACGACAGCACAGGTATGACTATCTTGATTCTATCATAAAATTGTCATGGATGTACATGCATGATAGAAAACGTGACCTATTGTGACAAACACGTATCATCACGAAAGTGTATTTTTTGTAGTTATGGGAATTGTTGTCAAGCTAGTTTTCATCATGCTCGTATGATTCGCGTTCGTTACTTTGATAATTTGATACGTGAGTGGACTGGTGCTTGGGAGCTGCCCTTAATTGGACAAGCCTCCCACTTATGATTAACCCCTCTCGCAAGCATCTGCCACTACGAAAGAAGAATTAAGGTAAACCTAACCATAGCATGAAACATATGGATCCAAATTAGCCCCTTACGAAGCAACGCATAAACTAGGGTTGAAGCTTTTGTCAGTCTAGCAAGCCATCATCTACTTATTACTTCCCAATGCCCTAGGCCCAAATAATGGTGAAGTGTCATGTAGTCAACATTCACATAACACCACTAGAGGAAATACAACATACATCTCATCAAAATATCGAACGAATACCAAATTCACATGATTACTTATAACAAGACTTCTCCCATGTCCTCAGGAACAAACGTAACTACTCACAAAGCATCTTCATAATCATAACCAGAGGAGTATTAATTATCATTAAGGATTTGAACATATGATCTTCCACTGAATAAACCAACTAGCTAGCATCAACTATAAGGAGTAATCAACACTACTAGCAACCCACAGGTACCAATCTGAGGTTTTGGGACCAATCGAATACAAGAGATGAACTAGGGTTTCAGAGGAGATGGTGTTGGTGAAGATGTTGATGGAGATTGACCCTCCCTCGATGAGAGGATCGATGGTGATGACGATGGCGATGATTTCCCCCTCTCGGAGGGATGTTTCTTCGGCAGAACAGCTCCGCCGGAGCCCTAGATTGGTTCTGCCCAGGTTCCACCTCGAGACGGCGGCGCTTCGTCCGAAAAGCTTTCTTCTCATTTTTTCAGGGTGAAAGACACCATATAGCCAAAGATGGGCGCCGGAGGCCTGCCAGGGGGCCCACAAGGTCGGGGGCGCGCCCAGGGGGTAGGGCGCGCCCTCCACCCTTGTGGCTGGCTGGTGGCCCCCCTCTGGTACTTTCTTCGCCCAATATTTTTATATATTCCAAAAACATGCTCTGTGAAGTTTCAGGACTTTTGGAGTTGTGCAGAATAGGTCTCTAATATTTACTCCTTTTCCAGCCCAGAATTCCAGCTGCCGGCATTCTCCCTCTTCATGTAAACCTTATAAAATAAGAGAGAAAAGGCATAAGTATTGTGATATAATTTGTAATAACAGCCCATAATGCAATAAATATTGATATAAAAGCATTATGCAAAATGGACGTATCAACTTCCCAGGCTTAGACCTCGCTTGTCCTCAAGCGAAGCCGATATCGATAAATATGTCCACGTGTTTAGAGATAGAGGTGTCGATAAAATAAAATACGGACATGAGGGCATCATGATTATATTTAGGACAGCAACATATGTTGTCATATAATTTCTTATGCTAAAGTAACAATTCTTTCACAAGATAGAGTATAAATCGGAAACTTCATTGAAAACTAACAAACTATGATCTCAGTCATTGAAGCAATTGCAATTTATCATAACATCGGAAAGAGTCAATATAAGAGCTTTTCAGCAAGTCCCCATACTCAACTATCATTTAATCTTTCACAATTGCTAACACTCACGCGATACTTATGGGTACAAAGTTTCAATCGGACACAGAGAAAGATAGGGGCTTATAGTTTCGCCTCCCAACTTCTTACCTCAAGGGTAATGTCAACAATAATACTTTATGAAAACCTACATCCGAGTGGATATATATATAGGATCTCTCCAACATATAGAGCTTGCCAAAGGAAAAAGTGTAAAAAAGGGAAGGTGATGATCACCATGACTCTTGCATAAGGGTAAGAGATAAAAGTAAAAGATAGGCCCTTCGCAGAGGGAAGCAGAGGTTGTCATGCGCTTTTATGGTTGGATGCACAAAATCTTAATGCAAAAGAACGTCACTTTATATTGCCGCTTGTGATAAAGACATTTATTATGCAGTCTGTTGCTTTTATTTCTTCCATATCACAAGTTCATATAAAGCTTATTTTATTCACACTAATAGATCATGCATATTTAGAGAGCAATTTTTATTGCTTGCACCGATGACAACTTACTTGAAGGATCTTACTCAATCCATAGGTAGGTATGGTGGACTCTCATGCCAAAACTGGGTTTAGGGATGTTTGGAAGCACAAGTAGTATCTCTACTTGGTGCAAAGAATTTGGCTAGCATGAGAGGGAAAGGCAAGCTCAACATGTTGGATGATCCATGAAAATATAACTTCTATTCGGATATAAGAAAACATAACCTATTATATTGTCTTCCTTGTCCAACATCAACTTTATAGCATGTCATATTTTAATGAGTGCTCACAATTACAAAAGATGTCCAAGATAATATATTTATATGTGAGGCCTCTCTTTCTTTATTACTTCCTATTAATTGCAACAATGACCAAAACTATGTTTGTCAACTCTCAACAACTTTTTATCATGGACAGCGGCGCTACAGCCCGAAGGGACGACGCTGCGGCGGCGCGTGAATCAGTGCAACCGAGGGGACGGCCGTAGGCGGCGGTGGAGACCACGTGCAACGCTCGCTATGATCCGATGGGGCAACGCAGCGGCAGCGCGAGGGTTGGTGCAGCAATGAAGACGACCTGGATAGGATGGCCTCGGGGTGGCAGTAGACTGCGGGCCGCGACGCTACAGCCCGAAGGGGCGACACAGCGACAGCACGTTGTCGGTGGGCAAACCGGCAGATCTCGGGTAGGGGGTCCCTAACTGTGCTTCTGAGGATTGAAGCTAACAGGAGACAGGGACACGATGTTTACCCAGGTTTGGGCCCTCTTAATGGAGGTAATACCCCACTTTCTGCTTGATTGACTTTGATGAGTGTAGGGGTTACAAGAGTTGATCTACCTCGAGATCGTAATGGCCAAACCCTAGATGTCTAGCCTGTGTGATTATGATTGCCTCTATGGACTAAACCCTCCGGTTTATATAGACACCGGAGGGGCCTAGGGTTGTACAGAGTCGGTTTACAGAGAAAGGAATCTTCATATCCAAATGCCAAGATTGCCATCCACGCAAAGGAGAGTCCCTTCCGGACACGGGGGAAAGCCTTCTGTCTTTTATCTTCACGGCCCACCAGTCCGGCCTACGTCACATAGCTCGGACGCCCGGGAACCCCCTAATCCAGGACTCCCTCAGTAACCCCTGAACCAGGCTTCAATGATGATGTGTCCGACGCGCAGATTTTCTTCGGCATTGCAAGGCGGGTTCCTCCTCCAAATACTCCAGAATAATCTTCCGAACACAGGAACTGTATCTGCTCTGTCGAACAGTTACCACCCACAACTGCAAGGGCATAATATTTAATCAAAAAACACGGCATGCCTTTACTGACAGTTTTACTGGTAAGACGTTACGTCTAGCCACTTCATTATTTCGAATCATTTTTCGACCTTCCGTTTTCGCGTTTCAAGACGCATCCTCCGGTGACACGTCTTGTCAAAGCAGAGATCGTGTCCCCTTATTACGGGATTCTCATCAATGAAGGATCGGGTAATCCAACCGCGCCACCCGCACGACCCCTTGGGAATAGGCAAATTTTAAGGCTTGTGCGGGATCACTAGACATTCGTTGCCTTTATAAAGGGACAAGGACCCATCCTTTCACCTCACGCCTTCTTCCTCCTCTACCCTTCCGTCCTTGAGCTCCAGCGCCCAAGTCTTAATCTTTCTCCATAGCCACCACGCACTCCGGCCATGTCTGGATCTGGCTCTCAAGGCAAGTGGGTGGCCTCTTCCGTGACGAAGAAGGATATCCAGGGACTCCGGGAGGCTAGGTACTTGACCGTGGAAATTGCATACAGGCTCCCGGCCAAAGGGCAAGTCATCCCCACTCCGGAGCCCGGCGAGAGGGTCATGTTCATCCCTCACTTCCTCCGCGGGTTAGGGTTCCCCCTTCACCCCTTTGTTCGTGGCCTCATGTTCTACTACGGGCTAGATTTTCACGATCTAGCCCAGAACTCCTTCCTCCACATCTTGGCATTTATCGTCATGTGCGAGGCATTTCTCCGCATCCCCCCACACTTCGGCCTATGGCTCAAGATATTCAATGTGAAGCCGAAGGTGGTCGACGGGGAGCACGCGGATTGCGGCGGCGCCATGGTGAGCAAGCTTCCCCACGCTACTTGGCCTCAAGGGGCCTTTGTGGATACTGTCAAGACATGGCAGCAGGAGTGGTTCTATATCACCAAACCCCGCGGCACCAAGTGGGCAGCCACCCCCGCATTCAGATCCGGACCTCCGCTGTGGCTCGCGTCATGGACCAACAAGGGTCTAGACTGGGGATCGTCCGATGAGGTGTTGATGCTGCTAAAGCACATCAAAAGTGTCATAGAGAAGAACATCCGCCTCACTAACATGATCCAGGTGATGCTCGTCCGCCGCACCCTTCCCTGCCGGCGACGGCCTCTCCGTTTGTGGGAGTTTAATCCGGAAGGGTCGCGAACTCTGCAACAATTCTTCGGCACGACGCACAAAGAGATCTGGAAACTTCTCTTTAAATCTCAAGAATCGTGGCCAGAGACATCCGAAGATGTCGGCTTTGACTGCAACCATCCGGCCACCCCGGTAAGGGTTAAGTTTCCGCTTATAGCTTGGTTCATTGACCCAAGGGGATATACTAATGATTTCACCCTTCAAACAGGTCTGGACAAACAAGGCAGAGCGGATCAGGTGTCCGGCCCCCCCTTCCTGAAGACTCAGCTGATCCTCTCCTAATGAGGATGCTGGTTCCGGCGGCGTACCAGGCGCCGGCGAAGAAGGACAAGAAAAAAAGGACAAGGAGGCCAAAAGTGGCCTCCACCACGAAGATACTTCGGACGCTCTGTCGAAAGGGACTGAGGCTCCCTCCTCTCACGAGGGAGATGAAGACGAGGACGAGGAGGAGGTAGAAGACGACCCTCCTCTCAAAGGGAAAAAGAGGGCGGCCTCCGCAGATCCAGAGGCGGGGGCGTCCAAGAGGGGAAAGTTATCCCTATCGGACGATTCAGACTCGGGCGTCGAAGCTACCCCCAAGCCCCGCTCCTGGGCCAAGCCCCCTGCTGAATCGTAAGTACCTACGGATGCTCTTGATACATCCCATCTATTACGAATTGTGAGAATAATATTAAACCATGTGTTTCAGTCCGGCCCGCGATCTACCTCAACAATCCTCCTCATTGGGGGATTTGCCGCCAGAGATGATGGAGAGCGAGACGCCTCCGCAAGCTTCCTCGCCCCCTAGGGCGGATGACCTTGAGGTGTCATCCCAGAGGATTTCTCCGGATCGCCAAGAGGTGCGGGGGACCATCAGGACGGTGCCAGAGGGTAACACCTCGGCTGTCAAGCGTACGGGAGGAACGACCCCCGTGGGAACCGGTGATGGGAGCCCTGGATTGTCCGGCCCCCAGCCGAATACTGCTCCCGAATCGAGTAAGCGGCCCCCTTCAGGGGAGGGGGAGTGCCTACTCCTACAGCGACCTCCATGAATTCGGAGGCACCGAACACTCTGATGGACGTACTGCAAAGTGCATCCGTCTTAGAGGAGCACCGTACCTTGATGGGTACGGTGGTTGAGAAGATTCAGTCCGCTAAAAGCGGGCTGAATGATGCCTTCACGAGCCTACTAACAGGCTTTGAGGTATGCGGTGTATTGTCATTAGCCGCTTTCCATATGAAAAATATGTCTGTATATAGATAGTAGCCCCTGAGACTCTGGTCGGATCATACAGAGAGGCGAACAGAGGATCTATAGATATCTTCAGGAAGTAACATACTTATTTGATTGGAAAAACAGGCTTCACTGTTAGCAGCGACCGCCCAGGCCGTGGAGGTTTCTGAACTAAAGCAGAAACTGAAGCTGGCTGATGAGGATATTTCGGGCATCCCGTTTGTGCCTATATGACGGTGCGAATGCTAGGTTGAAACTTAGGTTCTGTTATGTGCATAATTGCAGATGGTGCTGCCACGGTCGAGACCCTCAGGGGTGAACTTGCTCGGGCCAAGGTGCAGGCCAGGGTCAGCAATGCGGCTGCAGATTTGAAGGCCGAACAGGCCACCCGACGCTAGTTCGAGGAGCGGATATCTGCCATAGAGCAAGAGCTCAAGGACGCCGCCCGCAAGTGCAAGTCCCTCGAGGAGGAGAATAAAGCCAAGGCAACCGAACTCGACAAGGCCCTTCAGGAAGCCAAAGAGGTGTGGTCCGAGTCTAGAGCGGCTCGCGAGGAGATCCGACAAGCTGGACAGATAGCGGCTGGTAAGCCCTTTCTTTTACAGACTAAGTTTGGCGATCAGAAATATGCCTTACTTAATCGACTGTGGAGTTCTCCCGACGCGTTTGCAGATCTTTCGAAGAGTGCCGCCGACGCCGCGCAATTCTTCCAGGCTCAGGAAGGACACGCGCCGGAGGAGATGTTCTGGTCACAATTCGCGGCGCAGGAGCGCCCGGCGCTGCTAAACGACCAAATGGCGCAGTGGGCCGAGCTGCATAAGATGTCCGGAGCGGCCATGAAGGACGTCATAGTTCGGCTATGGCCCGCCGAACCCCTTCCGAGCAGCTATTTTGGCCTAGTACGGCGACTCGTCGATGCCCTGCCCCGAATCGATGCAATCAAGTGGTCAGTGTGCATAGAAGGTGCACGGATGGACTTCGCCCGCGTCAAGATGCACTGGGCGAAGATGAAGGCCACCGTTATTGCGGTTAAGGGCCCTCCCGGAGGCAAGGACCACAGCACGCCAGAGCGCTACTTAGAGCACGTCCTAGAAGGCGCCCGCTTGATAGAGGGCCAATGCTCAAAGGACATTATGTTCGAATGAATTTACCCGAACTGTCCGGACGATTTGATTATATATGAAGGCTTTGTGATATATTTGTGCCATTGTCTGAAAGTTCTTTCCTCCTATGCGTCCGCTTTTGTATTCCTGAGAGTTTTCCCGTTGTCGGCTTCGGCCCTCACGTAGATACTACGGGGTGTTCGGAATAGCACATGACCACACTTAGACCAACGTCTTGGTCCGTAAAGGAGGTGTCAGTGCGGCAAACCAGGCAATCGGACTATGCGGCTTTACCACTCTCACTTAGCCATAGGAGTTTGAAGATGGGGCTATAAGATAGCCCCTGGTATGTACGCGGCTATCCGGATGTGGATGCGTTACACGTGTGACCGGAAAACAGTCCTTCGTATAATACGGAAAAAATCGCTAAAGATTTAGTTGGTCGTCGAATGGCTGACCAGCTCTCGCCGCATCATGACAGTCAGTTTTCGGCTTTCTCTACTGAGGTGCTTGACCGGATGAACCAGAAACACAATTGCAGTAGTTCTCCCTTTACTACCCTAGCCGAACAATCGGAACATAAGGTAGCAAACACAGGAGCCGGGCAACCCAACTATTGACCAAAGACATGATTCGGAGTCGATGCATATAATGCCAAATTTGGGACGCTGAAGTGTGCTATAAAGCTATACGGGCTTTTGTATGGCATCAAATATGTGGCCACATGGAGCCCCTGGCAATGTATGCCGAGGTGAGTGAAACAACTGAAGAGACGGAATATAGTTTATGAATAAGGTCGATACCGAATAAAAATTGTCTTCACTAGAATCCGATGATACGTCAAAACGTGATCTTATAGAGGGCACCATAATCGCCAAGGCCATTTTACATGCCGGGGGTCTAAGAATAAGGGGAAAAGCTCTATGCAGGTCCTTGAATAAAGTTTTGGTCTATAAAATCCTTTGGAACTCCTGCTGCATGTCTGCGCCGCTTTCGCCTTGGAGGGAGAGATTCCTTGAGAGGAATAGTCTTTGGCTATCTGTACGAAACCAGGCTCGAGGAGAGTCCTTGTAAGTCCATAGGATGAATAGGTTTTAATGCCCCTGTGGTAAAAGAGAAAAATAATTGACGAAAAGAAAAGGGGAGGCCATATAGGGTCCAACCGTACTATAGGCCTGTCCGTATGGTGCCTCCGCCGATGCCCAACGTATTTTGAGTGCATAATTATGCACGCGCGGTATGAATTTCGCGGATGTGTGTGGCAATCGACGGACGCGAAACTGCTAGTCTAGCTCTAGAATTACCGAGCTGTCAGCGTGCGGGACTGATCGGACTTGTCCTACAAAGTCTGGTGGCTTGATGGCCGCTGAGGTATGCGGCTTGATAGGGCTGCTCTGTATGTCGGCCGCGAGGGACGCGGTATGCTCCTCCGTACGGTGGGAGCGTTCCGTGTTTCCATTGACTGTTATGATGCCACGTGGGCCCGGCATCTTGAGCTTTAGATACGCATAGTGCGTTACCGCATTGAAACGGGCGAAAGCGGTTCGTCCGAGCAGTGTGTGATAGCCACTGCGGAAGGGGACGATATCGAAGATCAAGTCTTCGCCTTGGAAGTTGTCTGGCGAACCGAAGACGACCTCCAGTGTTATTGAGCCCGTGCAGAGGGCCTCTGCACCAGGTATTACCCCTTTAAAGGTAGTTTTAGTGGGCTTGATTCTTGAAGGATCAATGCCCATTTTGCGGATGGTGTCCTGATAAAGCAGGTTAAGACTGCTACCGCCGTCCATGAGGACTCGCGTAAGGTGGAATCCGTCGATGATTGGATCAAGGACCAGAGCTGCCGAACCTCCATGACGGATACTAGTTGGGTGGTCCTTTCGATCGAAGGTGATCGGACAGGCCGACCACGGGTTGAATTTTGGGGCGACCGGATCTATGCGTAGACGTCCCGTAATGCGCACTTGCGCTTCCGCTTGGGGATATGTGTGACATATATCATGTTTACCGTTTTTACCTCGGGGGAAAATTTCTTCTGTACCCCTGTGCTCGGTTGACGAGGCTCTTCGTCATCGTCCTTGGTAGGCGGCCCTTTCCCCTTGTGCTTGGTGTTGAGCTTGCCAGCCTGTTTAAAGACCCAACAGTTTCTGTTGGTATGATTGGTAGGCTTATCGGGGGTGCCGTGAATCTGGCAAGGCCGATCGAGTATTTTGTCCAAACTGGATGGACAATCTCTGTTTCCTTTGAATGGTTTCTTCCGCTGGCCGCCGTGTCTTCGATACTTTCATTATTGATTCGACGCTTGTTTTTGTTGCGTCGTGGCTTGCCATTGCCGTCTCTGGCTTCGGAGGTGCCGGAGTCGCTGGTGCTATTGCTTCTACGGGCTAGCCAGCTGTCTTCTCCCGCGCAAAAGCGGGTCATGAGTGCGGTAAGGACCGCCATGGACTTCGGCTTTTCTTGACTGAGGTGTCTGGCGAGCCATTCGTCGCGGACGCTGTGTTTAAAGACCGCTAGGGCTTCGGCGTCTGGACAATCTACAATTTGGTTCTTTTTAATTAAGAACCTGGTCCAGAGTTTCTGGGCTGACTCTCCGGGTTGCTGGACTATGTGACTGAGGTCATCGGCGTCTGGGGGCCGTACATAGGTACCTTGGAAGTTGTCTCTAAAGGCTTCTTCCAAGTCTTCCCAACTGACGATAGAGTTTCTGGGAGACTGTTTAACCAGTGTCGTGCTGGTCCCTTAAGTTTTAGGGGGAGTTATTTGATGGCATGTAGATCGTCGCCGCGAGCCATGTGAATGTGGAGGAGAAAATCTTCAATCCAGACTGCGGGATCCGTCGTGTCGTCATATGATTCGATGTTCACGGGTTTAAACCCTTCTGGGAACTGGTGCTCCATTACCTCATCGGTGAAGCATAGGGGGTGTGCGGCGCCTCTGTATCGGGCCACGTCACGACGCAATTCCGATGAACTCCGTGTGCGGTTTTTGGCCCGGGTGGGGTTATGCTTGTCGCGCCAGGCCTGATAGCCGTCTTCTCGCACTGGGGCACGCCCCCGGGATCTATGGATTGATCTGGTCTGACCGGCTCTGTGGTCCAGGTCTTGTCGTAGATCATAGGTGTATCCTGGAGCCGCTGTTTCTCTGCCTCTGCGGCGAGGTAGGGCGGACTGGTGCTCGGCTTGAGTTGCCGCTCTATCCCGGCCACGTGGTGGTCGGTCCGGTCCATCAGCAACATCACGCGTTGGTAGTGTGGGCTCCAAGGCCTCCTCGTCGAATTGGGGTAGCAGCTTGCGCTTCGGGTAACTCTTAGTTGGGCGTGTGAGGCCGTATTCCTCGGCTGCCAGGACGTTAATCCATCTGTCATTGAGTAAATCCTGATCAGGTTGAAGCTGCCGCTGCTTCTTTTTCAGGCTTCTTGCAGTGGCGATTAGCCGGCGCTTGAAGCGCTCTTGTTCGAGGGGTTCCTCCGGCATGATGAAATCTTCGTCGCGAGGCTCACACCCTCTTCGGAGATCGGTAGGTAGTTACTGTCCTCCGAGCCCTCGTTCCCGACAGGATCTTCGGGGTTAACTTGCCCATCCTCCCAGTCGTCCTGTTCGGACATTGGCTCGATAGGGGCTTCGGGGTCTTCGGCATTCTCTGGAGTATTATTGTCTCCGGTGCCGGTATTGCTGTCCTTGTCGCGAAGTGATTTTGAGCGGCGCCGCTGACGTCGGCGCTTCAGAGGTGCTTCAGCAGGTTCGTCCTCGACTGGATCCTTTTCATCATCGTCGTCGCCTTCTTTGGGTGTGTCCACCATGTACACGTCATATGAGGAAGTGGTCGTCCAGCGTCCGCTGAACGGCGGGTTTTGGCCCTGCTCATCTCCGGCATCGTCCTCCACACCGTCGATGTCTTCAGAGGCGTAATCGACCATGTCGGTTAGATCCTCGACAGTGGCTATGAAGTGGGTGGTGGGTGGGACGTAAAAGTTCCCGCTCTCAGCCCCTAGCATGGGCTGGGCGCAGTTCGGCAGCGATTCATCTGCGATGGCGAGGGATCGCATTAGGTCCAGGGCCTCGCTTAAAGGGGAGGGTTGGACGGGGAGACAAGAGCTTTTGTCGCTAGGTGAGAAAAAGGCCTCTGGGTCGCACCCGCTTGTCGCAGTCCTTGAGAGTCTGAAATTAGGATCTGGGGATGAGTCCGGCCCCTCAATGATGAGAGGAGTCCAGCTAGGCTCCAGGCCTGCCGATGGCACAGTCCTATCTGGATCTGTGGTAGTGAGCTCCATAATTGTGGAGAGTCCGGTGGGTTCCGCACTCCCATCTTCGAACCCAACAGTTCGCTCCAGATCTAAGGCCAGAGCGGCGGTCGGCGTCGCGAACCCCTCGAAGATCAAGTCTCCTCGGATATCAGCGACGTAGTTCAGATTCCCAAAACTGATTTGAAGACCCGGGGCGTAGCTGTCGATCTGCTCCAGGTGGGCAGTCGAATTGGCCCGCAGTGCGAAGCCGCCGAATACGAAAGTTTCGCCGGGGAGAAAAGTCTCCTTCCAGGTGGCATTGTTGTAGATGATCGATGGAGCCATCGAGCCTTCTGACGACGGCATAGTGGAACTCTCAATGAAAGCACCAATGTCGGTGTCAAAACCGACAGATCTCGGGTAGGAGGTCCCAGATTGTGTGTCTGAGGATCGAAGGTAACAAGAGACAGGGACACGATGTTTACCCAGGTTCGGGCCCTCTTAATGGAGGTAATACCCTACTTCCTGCTTGATTGACTTTGATGAGTGTAGGGGTTACAAGAGTTGATCTACCTCGAGATTGTAATGGCCAAACCCTGGATATCTAGCCTGCGTGATTATGATTGCCTCTACGGACTAAACCCTCCTGTTTATATAGACACCGGAGGGGCCTAGGGTTGTACAGAGTCGGTTACAGAGAAAGGAATCTTCATATCCGAACGCCAAGCTTGCCATCCACGCAAAGGAGAGTCCCTTACGGACACGGGAGAAAGCCTTATGTCTTGTATCTTCACGGCCCACCAGTCCGGCATACTTCACACTTGGCCTTGAATTGGCACCACTTAGCACAATAAAGTGTAAACATGCTTGCTTTATGCGTAAGGTAAAATATTAGCACTTCTAATAGGTACTTATGGTAATTTTTGCATCATATTTATTTTCTTGCTTTGACTTGCGATGTGCATAACGATGTGGAATTCATCCCAAAATAATAGTGACTTCTGCACCTCACCTTAAATTGTTCAAAATAAATGGAATGTATCAAAATTAATGCATTAACATGTCAATTAGGAAAACCATATGTTGGTACACAACCTTCTACTTTTGTTGACCCTACTAGGATATATTTAAATAACTCCCGTGTGGATATGGTCTTGAGGGGGAGAGGACAGTAACTCCAGTGAGGAGATCGTAGATTTAAATAACTCCAATGAGGAGATCACGGAGTGGACAAATATATCACAAATTCCAGTTCTTTTTTAAGATTTTAGCAATTTTAGAACAACTAGCAAGATGGCAGTGCGTTGCACGGAACATCAAGATCTTGTGGGAGAAAATGATGAATGAGGGAAGGCCTTATCTGCAAATGTGAAGAGGAGTGCGGGTAAATTGTCATAGTTTCCTTCCTATCTGTTAGATATAGATCAGACGGCCTATATTGCAGGATGACAGGCACACCATCATCACCAACTCTGCTTTTTATAAGAGTAGAGATACAAACAAGTAGAGCAACGTAAAGAAGATAACTTGCATGCATTTAAAAGGAGTTGAGTTGAGAATGCAAGCATAAAGAGATTCAACGTTGTTTCCCCGTGGTTTTGATATTTGTTACTATCACACATTCACATTGATGGTGGCTATAAATAAAGGTTGATCAGAAGGATCCTGGTTAGGTCGCTCACCAAGATGCCGACTAGAACATCGCTCCATGTTTATGATGAAAACCACACATCTTGCCTTCACCAACTAAACCCTGCAACAACACGCTTGCATTGTCCCTTTGTGAAGATGTTCTCTTTTTGTGCTGATGTTATGGCCCTAACTACCTAACTAGTTGGATATGCTATCCATGATGAAAAATCCCTCTTCCGACATTTACAGTCGGTATCTGGCAATGGTTGTGCAAGCACATACTTTTTGAAGGCGATGCCGTCGAATTGTGACATACTCTTATGTTTTCTTTTTGCCTCATCTTGTCAGTCATAATCTCACTGGCTACTTCGACTATGCTCCTATATCAGTGTTTTGGCCTCGTCATATTTAGCATCTTCTTTAATGAAAATAGGAAAGCGTACATCTAATTATGTAGAGGCCAGGATTTTTTTTACATTCATTTCTGGAAAATGTTCTTTAACACTTCTTTTTTTTATATATACTCATGCCATAAGTTTTATGTAGATCAAAGTAGCCTCCAGGCCCCCATTTTCAATTATGAAAATAGAGTATTTTTATAAGAAGCAATAACAGCCATACACTCTCAAGACATACATCCAACCTGCATCAGGGGTGCTAAACTAGAAGAAAAAGAAACTTAGCCTAGGGGAGATACAAACTCTCTCACACTCATGCCATAAGTAAAACTTATAGTCAAGTAAGCACCAAAAACCAAACACGTTTTATACTATTTCTTGATAAGATGGAGTAACTAGTAAAACATTGCTGTCAACAGCCACCAGTGGACACTGCAGATAAGGCAGGTGCGTGGTCGAGAATGGAACACGAGCTCCATACATAATCGATCTTCTAGACGATAGTCTGTGGAGTGTGGAGTCACTTTCGTTGGTTGCATCATCCGGAAAAGGCAAACGGACGCTGAAAACGAAAGACAATCTGCATCCATAATGGAGTAGTATATACCCCGACGGATCCATTTCGCCGAAATTAAGCGTGACATGGTACGAGTTATGACAGCCATTTTGGAAACAGATCATCAGGGCAGCGGCACATTTGTCTCCCTCCCTGTTTTGTGCTTGCGGTTGCGGCCGAGGCACTTTGCAAAAGTGATCGACGGAGAGCAGACAGGTTGACCAAACTATATGGGAATGGAAAAAACAAGTACAAATGTGTAAGTGACGATAGTTTTCTTTCACTGTCCGAGGCACAGGAAAGCCATGATATTTTCTTGCGTTGGTTTTCACGTGTGTAATCTGTAGAAAGATCAGTGAAGGAACGACCCCTGGTAACTTTATCGACGTTGTAAATAATTAGTACTCCTTCCGTAAAAAAAGTAAGAGCGTTCAGATCACTACGGAGGAAGAAGTTTCTCTGACGGTACGTAGGATGCTTCAGCCCTAAAAAGAAGTCGAGTATCCTTTTGACCATATCTTGTACCTGAAGATCACATTCGTGAGCGATACAATATCATGATTTCCACTCGAGAAAAACAAGTGGAGCTGTGGGTAAGATTATACTCCTATATGCATGGCTGACTGGCTCCACCACCCGTGGACCGCAACTGCAAGTGCAAAGTTAAACAGAGATAGTTCAACCAGCGTACTATTTCTTGGGTGCCCGCGAAGCAAGGAAGGAACGTCCGTCGGTGGCCTAAAAAAAAAAGAGAAAAACCTCCAGGCTGGTTCGTGTCGTGCGTGCATATCTCATTGTGCATGGTTCACCGATAACCTCTGAACATATCGCGAACCAAGCTGTGGTTGTATGGTTAGAGGAACTGTGATATCTCCAGCACATTAGGGTTCAAATCCTGGTGCTTGCATGTATTTCTGGATTCATTTCAAAATTTCCGGCGATGCGCATTCAGTGGGAGGAGACGATTCCATCGATGACGAGATGCCTATGGTAACTTCGTAAATTTTAAGATGATATGCCGGCTCCTCATAGGGGTTGAATGTGCGTGTGTGCGTTTATAGAGGTGAGTGTATGCGTATGTATATGAGCGTTAGCGTTGGTAATGTGTTAAAACAAACCTCTGAACATATCTGAGCCGGGATTGCGTGCACGTATATAGCACGGCACGCGCGATCTATCGCCATCTCATTGATGGTCAGCAGTATCATTTTATCGAAACGGCTGGGCTGCATGCCTTCACGAAATCATCGGCGCCGACCAGGCAGCGTGTGTGGATCAGGCCGAGGCCGGCGTCGATCGGTCTGCCTTGTGTGACTGCAAGATAACCACAACTCAAGGCAAAAGTCAACACTTTTGGGAAAAAAAAAGTTAGTAGCAAGAGTGAGTCCGTCACGGAGTGTTGGCCGGGCGATCAAAACTCAAATGCCATGGGCACGGAACACCAGAATGATTAATCAGCGCGAAACTCCCGGCCAGTCAGAGACGCGGCGCACTGTCGGCCGAGGCAGAGGTGCTGCATGTGGTGATCTCAGCCGGTCGGTCCGTTCCTAAAAAAAGGAAAAGACATCGTGAGAGAAACATGCCCGGTCGAGCTGACCATTCGGGGTGGGCTAGGCCGCGCGGCTGGTGAAAATGAACAAAATTGGCTCTTATCTGAAACTTCAACACAAAATGACTCCAATCAAAAAATATTTTATGAAATGGTCCTTTTTGCATGACGCCCGGGCCTAGGGCCAGTGTTGTCCATTTTCACGCGAGGCTGTTCCCAAACCGATACCGGCAATTCGTGTTCGGCTTGAGCCGGGAGCAACTAGTTTATGAGCGTTCCTTCGGAAGCCTCACAACGATCAGCGTCACTTGGCGCGTTATCAACCGCCCGCCACGTATCGTGCTCTGGGCGCTTTCTCCGGATTTTATTTTTTTATTTTTCCGTATGCATTTTCGGCTTTTTAAACGGTTTTTTCTGGGTTTTTTTAAGTTTCGGTTTTCCACTGGTTTTCCTTAGCTTTTGGATAAAAAAACGCATTTTTTCTTTCACGAGAGTCACGGTTTTGCTTTCGCCAGAGTCACGGCCGTGCCACTCGGAAACGGAAAAACGAGAAGCATGGTTTTGCTTCCACGAGATGCACGTCCATGCCTCTCGGAAGCGGAAAAAAACGCGTTTTCTGTTTTTTTTTCCTTCCGTGAGAGGCACGGTTTTGCTTCCAGGAGAGGCACGGTTATGCTTTCGCGGGAGGCACGGCCGTGCCTCTCGGAAACGGGGAAAACACGTTTTCTGTTTTTTTCCCTTCCGTGAGAGGCACGGTTTTGCTTCCAGGAGAGGCACGGTTATGCTTTCGCGGGAGGCACGGCCGTGCCTCTCGGAAACGGGGAAAACACGTTTTCTGTTTTTTTCCCTTCCGTGAGAGGCACGGTTTTGCTTCCAGGAGAGGCACGGGTATGCTTTCACGGCTCGGAAACGGGGAAAACCATGTTTTCTGTTTTTTTCCTTCCGGGAGAGGCACGGTTTTGCTTCCGGGAGAGGCACGGTTGTGCTTTCGCGGGAGGCACGGCCGTGCTTCTCGAAAACGGGAAAAAACGGGTTTTCTGTATTTTTCCTTCCGGGAGAGGCACGGTTTTGCTTTCGGGAGAGGCACGGTTGTGCTTTCGCGGGAGGCACGGTCGTGCATCTCGGAAACGGGAAAGAACGCGTTTTTTTTGTTTCCTTCCGGGAGAGGCACAATTTTGCTTCCGGGAGAGGCACAATTTTGCTTCCGAGAGAGGCACGCTTGTGCTTTCGCGGGAGGGACGGCCGTGCCTATCAGAAATGGGGAAAAACACGTTTTCTTTTTTTTCTTCCGGGAGAGGCACGGTTTTGCTTACAGGAGAGGCACGGTTGTGCTTTCGCGGGAGGCACGGCCGTGCCTCTCGGAAAGGAAAAAAACATGTTTTCTGTTTTTTTTTCTTCTGCGAGAGGCACTATTTTGCTTCCGGGAGAGGCACGGTTGTGCTTTCGCGGGAGGCACGGCCGTGCCTCTCAAAAACGGAAAAAAACGCGTTTTATGTTTTTTTCCTTCCGGGAGAGGAACGGTTTTGCTTCCGGGAGAGGCACGGTTGTGCTTTCGCGGGAGGCACGGCTGCGCCTCTCGGAAGCGAAAAAAACGCATTTTCTGTTTTTTTCCTTCCGGAAGAGGCACGATTGTGCTTTCACGGGAGGCACGGCTGTGCCTCTCGGGAATGAAAAAAAAACATGTTTTCTGTTTTTCCTCTATCGATTTTGCTTTCGCGAGAGGCATGGTTGAGATTTCGCGAGAGGCATGGCGTGCCTCTTTCAAAAATGGAAAAAACCCGTGCTCCCGATTCGGATTTTTCATCCGATTTTTTCTCTTCGGTGTTTTCGTGGAAAAAAGTTCGTCAAAACCTATCAACATGGTATCTAACTTTGAAGATCTCGACGTGAGGAATCCAACGGTGAAAACAGTTCGAGATTTGGACGCACGATTTAAGAGATAAAACATTTTGAATAAATGGATGTACGGAAAAAGGGAAAACTCCTATGTTGCGACAAGTGAAGCATATACAGTCGCCACTTGTCGCAACCTGGAAAGATGGGAGTGATCTTTGTAATGAGTACTTCTCAATTAGTGATTTCGGCTTGAGCCCAAAGAGCCGACACCACCTAAGCAGCGCCTTAAGAGCATCTCTAGCAGACCCCTTAAAATCACGACCTGTATAAGTGTTTTACGGGCTGAGGAAAACGCATTACAAGGGTCGATTTTAGCTGCGGTCGAACATAACCTATATAATCAACCTGTAAAAAAGAATATTCTCTAAATATACCATCTTCTTCCTCACGCCCTTCCCATCTCGACCTCCGTCCCCTCGACGTGTGCACGTCCTGCCTCTGCGACCGTCTCCTCGTGCTCGCCACCGACCACGATCGGGCCGGGGCCAGCAGCAGTGCCGACTACAGCAGCAGACGGCCGCGGCGTGTGGGCGGAGGCCAAGGCCGCCGGGGCAGCGCGGGCGGCGGCCGAACTCCTCTGTTCGCTAGCGAGCTAGCTAGACGTGCATCGGTTGAGCTGCTAGCTAGCTAGCTAGCTGGTCCGTTTGAAACGATTCAGCTAGCTAGCTAGCTCCTCTGTCGAGAGAGCCGCAGGCTGGCGCGGGGACAGCCGACGGGAGTGGCGGACGGGGCGGACGGCTGGCGGGCGCGGCAGTCGGGGGCCGGCGCGGCGGCCGGGGATGGGCGGACGGGAGCAAGCCAAGAAGTTTTTGATGGCAGTTGGATTCCCGCCAACGAGCTTTCGCATATACAGGGCCCCTTCGGATCGCCTCCAAAATCCTTATTTTCACGGATTTGACGAGGATGTTTTTACGCGCCCCTTAAATTCTTTTACAGGTCCAACGCATTTGCGGGGTCTAGTCGGGCAGCATTTTTCGCACAGACCCGTATTTTGACGGTTATTTTACGGGTCGGAGCAGTATACGGGGTGTGCTAGAGATGCTCTAAGCGGAGAGGCAATCCCTATTTGACGCTCGTGAACGTCAAACTGTTGCGCTTTCGCTGAATCGCGCTAGCGAGCACCTCGACACAGGCCAACCAATTCTAGTCTAGCGTTAAAGTGGTGCCTGGCAAACCGGTTTTGGGAACCTTTTAGTTTTTTTTTTGCTGGTTTTCCGGTTTTCTTTTTTTCTTCTTTTTTTGGTTTTGGTTTCTATTTTTAATTTTAGTTTTATTTTATTTTATGTTTGAAATTTCAAATATTGTTCATGGTTTTCAAATTTTGTTCACAATTCAAAAATTGCTCAGCATATATCAATAAAATGTTGGATGAGTATTTCAATTTTGTTTAGCATCTATCACAAAATTGTTTAATGTGCAGTTAAAAATTGTTCAGTGTATATTACAAAAATGTTCAATGTATATTTCAAAATTGTTCATCATATATACAAAAAAGATCAGTGTGTTTTAAATACTGTTCATCATATATCACAAAAGTGTTCAGTGTGTAGTTAAAAATTGTTCAGCGTGTATTGCAAAATATTTAATTTATATTAAAAAGTTGTTCATCGTATAAAAAAATTCAATAAGTGTTTGAAATTTCAATATTTTGTTCATGTTTCTAATAATTGATCACTTTTAAAAAAATATCATGTTTTAAAAGTTTGTTTGAGTTTCAAAACATGTTCAAGAAAATATTATTCATTTCTTAAGGAAGATTGAAAAATGAATCTGCCACTGTCCATAGTACTTTCAGTTTAGCTTTGTAATTACACACATACTTTTTTTTGCGCAACAATTAAACACATACTCCACTTGGTAACTAGCTGCAGCGGTTATCCAGCGTTAGGTCGGGGGTTTGACTACATCCAACCCAACATTTTTTCATGATTTTTTTCATTATGTTCCCTCCTTGCCTGGGAGTGGGCCGACCCTTTTGCGTGAATGTCTCTGCAAAAGCTCTTCATTTTAGCTCTCCCGAGCGTTGAACAGGAGCTCTCAAGCTGGGATACCTCCAATTCCGCGCCTTTGGCGCCGCAAACGGGAATTGTCGCTCACTAAAGCGCCTGGTGGCCCGCCCCACGAATGCGCAGCACAGTGAGTTGTATTTACATTCAGACCACCGCCCCAACAAAAAAAAAAGCTCCCCTCGAGGAATCTAACTAGCACCGTTACACTCATATAACATGCATTGCAAACCACTAGAGCTACTTTGCACTAGGGACAGATTGCATCACGAGTAATTTAAGAATAAATGTAGTGGCGCTATTTATTGCACAACATATTGTACCGTTTACTTTAGCGCTAAGATTTTTGAATTACTTGGAAATATTGCGGAATGTTTTTATAAATATGAATAAATTTGAAATTTCTCATATTTCAAAAAAGTTTGAGAACATGCAAAAAATGTTCATGTATTCTAAAAGTTCACAAATTCAAAAATAGTTCATAAAATTGAATTCGGGAAATAGTTCGTGAGCTTGAATTTTTTTTGTGGATTCAAAACATTTCGGAAATTTTGAAAAAGTTCACTAATTTGAGAAGTTCACGAGTCCGAAGAAAGTTCATGGATTTGAAAAGTTCATGAAATTTCACGAATTTGAAAGAAAACAGAGATAAAGTTCATGAAATTCAGAAAAAGTTCAGGAATTTGCAAGAAAACAATGCATACAAGTTTAGGAATTTATAAGAAAGTGAGCTAAATGTTTTTTTTCACTAATTTGAAAAAATGTTCACCAATTTGAAACAAAGTTCATGAAGTTTGAAAAGGCGTTCACAAATTTGAAAAAAGGTTTAGAGCTATAAAATGCACTTGTAAAAAGATCATGGATTTAAAAAAAATTCACCGTCTAAAAAAGTACATGAATTTTGAAAACCGAAAAAAGGAAAAAACAATAAGAAAAAGGAAAACCAAATAAAAAAGCAGAAGAAAAAACGGACTGGACCAGCGAGTTATCGAATGTCGTGCGCAAGCTATTGCGAGAAGAAAAGTAAAAGTGACAAGCCGAATACGGAGAGGGAGTGTGCGTTGGTTAGTTGAAATGTTGTAAGTGACGCAGAGGGCTCGAAATAGGATCCAGGAGCGGGAAGTTCCTATTTATGTTCGCCTTCATGTCAAATAGTTGACCAGTCGCATAGGCAGTTGCAGCCGGATAACCGATACAACATCGCAAAAAACTATGGAAACCCCACAAAACATTTTTCGATTGTTTGTTTTATTTTAAATATGAGAACATTTTTTGAAATTCAAAACACGAAAGTTTATTGAAAGTTGCAAACATTTTTTGCAAACATGAAAACTTTCCAAATTTATGAAGAAATTTGAAATATGGGAACATTTTCCCAAATTAAGAATATTTCTTTAAACAAGTGAACATTTTTTAAAAACTGCAAACATTTAATTACTTATGTACAAATTTATCGAAATAGGAATATATTTTTGAAAACGCAAACATATTTAGAAAACACGAATATTTCTTGAATTTATGAACAAAATTTGAAAACGGAAACATTTTTAAATTATAAACGATTTCTTTAAAAATAAATATAATTTTGTAATTTTAAATAAACATTTAAAGCTCCCGAACATTATTTGAAAAAAAATAAACTTTAAAAGAAAAAAAGGAAAGGAGGAAAAGAAAAGAGAAGAAACACAAAAACAAAAATACTAAAAAAAGAGAAAAAAGAATAAACTAAGAAGCTAGATAACCAAGAAAAACCATTCAGGAACCTTCCCAAAACCAGTCATGAACCTTCCCATAATCAGACACGAACCTTCTAAAAGATTTCCGAAACTTGATTCTTTAGAACGCTGCCACAACTCAGTGCTCGCTGCTATATGGTCCGACCCTGCTTGCTCGCTCGCTCGATCGCCCGTGTGCAACCACAACAGTTTGCAATGAGCATCTTTAGGAAATTCCTCTTAAGGGCTCGAAATCGGGGAGTTAGGCGCTGATTAGGAGATCTGGCACCTACATCGTTTCCGTGGGGGCTGCATTTACGAAGCCCGATTACGAATGCGCTATACTTTTCTGTTCGTTCGTTCGCTGATGTACTTGGTCACTAGACGGTTTAATCCCCGACAAAAAAAGTTGATCGCTAGACTGTTTCCAGGTGGGCTACATCTATGAATTTGAATTTGTATATAAAAATCCACGAATTTTGAAAAAATGTTCAAAAACTAGAAAAGGTTCATGAAAACATGGAAAAAGTTTGTTGATTATGAAAAAAAGGTTCATCCATCTGAGAGAATGTTCGTCGATTTTGGAAAAAGTTCATCGAATTTTGAAAAAAGTTCATTATTTTGAAAAGTTCAATTTTTTAAAAAGTTCGTCAATTATGAAAAAAGTTCATCAATTATGAAAAAATATTCATGAATTTGAAAAAAAAACTGACGGAATTTGGAAAATGTTCATCGAACTTGAAAACAAATCATCTAATTCTTAAAAAGTTCATCAATTTAAAAAACCATGCGTTATTTAAAAAAAGTGGCTATGAAAAAGAGGAACCGAACTGGAGGACATAATATAAAATCGGAAAGTGAAGTATTGTTCCCAATGTGGGGTGACTGAGAGCTCATATACAACTCCTTTTTTTTAGACAAATATACAACTCCTTTGGCGCTAGCTGAGGTAAGCTTATAGGCCAGCCCAACTGCATTTTAGCTAAATCGGTTGGCTCATGAGCCACCGACTGTCGAATAATGACCTGTTGACCATAGAGTGTTGACCATTGACTTTTTGAAAATGGAAAATAGTTCACAAGAATGAAATAAAAACGTTCAAGAAATTTAAAAATACTAAGAATATCTGAAAATATTAATGACATTTGGAAAAAAGACGAATTTTAGAAAATTTCATGAATTTGAAAAAAGTTCAACACTTGGAAAAGTTCATAATTTGGAATTTTTTTGGAAATATTAATATAGTTCAACACTTCTTAGAAAAATGTTCAAGAAATTTAGAAAAAGGTTCACAAATTTGTGTGGATCTGAAAAAAACTTACCAATATATTTAGAAAATTTCAAAGTGGAAAAGAGTTACTGCCTCTGTAAAGAAATATAAGAGCATTTAGATCACTAAAGTCAACGGTCATGGAAAAAGGTAACAGATTTGTGAAAAATGTTCACGAAATAGATAAAAACGAAAAGCAAAAAACCATACAAAACTCGTCATGGAAATAGGTCAAAAATCACTCAAAATAAAACCGGGGGACCTTTTAGAAATTAATGATAGGCATTAAACATGGGATAGTCATTTAAATTAATTATTACCCTATTATGATTGATCTTGTTATCGTTGATATGTCCGAGGATACCATTGCTCCTATTATCTTTCGTAGGCCATTTCTGAGACTTATCAAAGCTACCATCAATGTCTTTGAAGAAAATGTGAGATTTGACCTTCCGATGAAGGATCCATTTGTTAGACATTTTCCTAGAAAAAAGAAGATGAAGATGTATGCAAGAGGGTATCATCATAACTGTTAGGAGCTACAGGCTCGACATTATCACACCTAAGGAGAAGTTATCGTCGCTACAGTCGAGCTTACCGACCGAAAACAAAGCGCTTCATAGGAGGCAACCCATGCAAATAAGGTCGATGAAGAAATAAGTTTGTTTTATTTTTATCGTTTTAATAAAGAGTGCTGAAGTTTTCTATAGGAGAAAAATATGAGAAAAAGAGTGGGCGACGTGGGCGACACGGAGCTTGGACGAGCAAGGGCACGACCTCGGACCTCAATGGGGTGGGAGAACGTGGACAAGTGGGCGATGTGGAGCTTGGCCGTTGGGCTTCTAGAGGTTGACCATGTTGACGGGTTTGAATTGACCCAAATTCAAACCATTTCAAATTATTTGAACACAAAACTATTCATAGAAACTAGGGTAAATATATATCTTAGGAAATTATTTTCATGCCCTTGTGCAACTTTTTAAAAGGTTTTTACATGCATAAAAAAACATATGCCCACCAATTAAATTCCAAATGGTTTCAGGTTTAAGAAATTATCATTTTGATTTTCAATACTCCATATATGCACTGAAATAATGGAATGTAATGTTTCTATGTGTATATCCTAAAATTTAAAAAATTTGGGATGTGACATGTTCTAAGTCAAACATATTTAAGTTTTATCAAGTCTATCGAAACATATATCGATATTAATGACCCCAAATCTGTTTCATTAGATTTGTCATAAAATATATTTTCATACTACATTACTTCTTTTTTTTTTGAACTTTTCAAACTATTATATACATGAATGCTTTACATGGTCAAACTTAAAGAGGTTTGACTTATGACAAACGTAAAACTTGCAATATTTTACTACTCCCTCCGTTTCTAAACATAAGTCTTTCTAGAGATTTCAACAAGCGAGTACATACGAAGCAAAATGAGTGAATCTACACTTTAAAATATGTCTACATACATCCGTATGTTGTAATCAATTTGAAATGTCTAAAAAAAATATATTTAGGAACGCAGCGAGTAGAACGGAAGGAAGACGCGCGGCAGGGGTTGAGTTTGCAGCGTCGGGTTGCCCCCCAACCGTGTTCATGTTTGTTTCAGACTCTTTCCTCCTATTTTACGCCCAAAGCTCTTCCCGAAAAAGAACTTGAACGACGGTAGTACGAGAGTCGATCGACTTCGAGCCCCTGATACGCTCGACCGATCTGCCCCGCCCCTCGCGTGGCCGCCTTCCTCCGCCCCCCTAAGAGCATCTCCAACAGGCGCCGAACGCGCCGCGCACAAAAAACTGCTTTGCCGCGCGCCCATCGCCTGGTTTGGCGCGGCGCGCAGCGCTGGCTCTAGCAGCCGCGCTAAAATGCAGCGCGCGCGCCGCTCCAGCAGCGCGCAAAAAATGCAGCGCGCGTGACTCACCGGGGCATTGCATATATGGCATTTTGAACACAAAATGAAGTTGAAACATTCAAAATGCAATGAACATGACATATAAAATTTCACACAAATAAGTTGATGAAGAAAAGTTCATGCCCACAATTTCAAAATCATGCCCACAAGTTCATCCAACCAAGTTCAAAATGCAAATCAAGTTCAATACACAAATGAAAGACACAGCATTCCTCGTCCTCGTCCTCGTCCTCATCTTCGGAAGAAGATTCTTCCGCCTCTGAAGATGAATCTTCCTCCCTCTCCTCATCGCGCACCGCATCACATGAAGCTCCGACGGTGTTGGCAATATCTTCAACGGCATCTTCATGGGAATGTGTGCGAGGAGGCACATCGAAAGACATTCCGCCCATGGCGGCCGGAGGTGCACCCATGCCTCCCATGAGAGAAGCAAAACTCATGCCTCCCATGATGGCCATAGCGTCGGGGGGTGCTCCAAAGCCAGCAATGCCTCCCATTGCACCGCCCACGGTAGCTCCGAAGCCACCCATGCCACCCATGGCGCCGAGGCCACCGCCACCCGGGCTAGGGTTTGCGGCGGCGGCGGTGGAGGGGTCGCGGCTATAGGATGGGGTGAGCGGGGTGCCGACGCGTGCGTCCATGGGGTGCAGTTCACCGGCGCCGGCGCGCGCGGGGCGTAGGAGGCGGAGAAGAGAGAGTGCAGCGCGAGCGCTCGAGTGTGCCGCGCGCGGAAGCGGGCGCCCCAGATACACCGCGCGAGATAGCGAATCCGACCGCGCGCCCAACTCCTTATACCGCGCGCGCGGTTATTGCGGGCCCGCTGGAGCCACCCGCCGGGTTGCGCGCGCTAAACTGATTAAATTTGCGACGTGACGCTTGTTTAACGCGCCTGTTGGAGATGCTCTAACCCTAGCACAAACACCAGCGGCCATGGCGCTCACCACCCGCAGAGGCGGCGGCGCCGACCAACCCAGCCTCGGCTTCCTCACGAACCGCGACACGGAGGTCAGGCTCCCCCGCGCGACGCGGGTGAAGAACAAGGCGCCGGCGGGGGTCCAGATCACGGCTGAGCAGATCCTCCGGGAGGCCCGGGAGCTGCAGGAGCCCGAGATCCGCCCGCCCAGGCAGAGGATAACCGACGCCGACGAGCTCGCGGACTACCGGCTCGGCGAGCGCAAGCGATTCGAAGGCCTCGTCACTCGCGGCGGCGTCGCTGCGTGGGTCAAGTATGCTCGGTGGGAGGAGGGGCAGGGAGACCTCGCGCGGGCTCGCTCCGTCTACGAGCGCGCCCTGGACCTGGACGCCGCCCGCCGCGACCACGCGCTGTGGCTCAAGTACGCCGAGTTCGAGATGCGCAGCCGGTGCGTCAACCACGCGAGGAACGTCTGGGACCGCGCCGTCTCGCTCCTCCCCCGCGTCGACCAGCTGTGGCACAATTACATCCACATGGAGGAGCTGCTTGGTGCCGTCGCCAATGCTCGCTGGCTCTTTGAGCGCTGGATGGGATGGCGTCCCGACATTGCTGCCTGGAACTCGTACATCAAGTTCGAGCTGCGGTATGGGGAGGTTGAGCGCGCAAGGGCGATCTACCAGCGGCTCGTCGCCGAGCACCCGCGGCCCGATACGTTCATCCGATATGCCAAGTTCGAGATGGAACACGGAGGAACAGAGCAGGCACGTCGCGTGTACGAGCGTGCATCTGAACTGCTTGTGGACGATGAAGATGCAGAGTTGTTGTTTGTAGCATTTGCTGAGTTTGAGGAAAATCGCCCGGAGGTGGAGCGGGTTCGTGCAATATACAAGTATGCGCTTGACAGAGTGCCCAAGGGCAAGGCTGATGACCTTTACAGGAAGTTCCTAGCATTTGAGAAACGATTTGGTGACCGTGAAGGGATTGAGGATGCCGTTGTGAGAAAGCAGAGATTCCAATATGAAGATGAGGTGAGGAAGAACCCGCTCAATTACGACTCGTGGTTCGATTACATCAGGCTGGAGGAGAGCGCCGGTAATAAGGACAGGATCAGGGATGTGTACGAGAGGGCTATAGCAAACGTCCCCCCTGCACAAGAGAAGCGGTACTGGCAGAGGTATATATACCTTTGGATAAACTATGCTCTATATGAGGAACTTGATGCACAGGACATGGAGAGGACCAGGGAGGTCTATAGGGCGTACCTGAAACTCATTCCACACAAGAAGTTTACATTTGCGAAGTTGTGGCTGATGGCCGCGCAGTTTGAGATAAGGCAGAAGAACATAAAGGCCGCACGGCGGATTCTCGGCAATGCAATAGGTATGACGCCCAAGGGGGAAATTATTCAAAGAGTACATTGAGATCGAGCTTCATATCGGCAATTTCGACCGTTGTAGAACTCTATATGAGAAGTATATCGAATGGTCTCCAGCAAACTGTTATGCCTGGAGGAAGTATGCTGAACTCGAAAAGAACCTCAGCGAGGCTGACCGCGCTCGGTCAGTATATGAGCTTGGTATCACACAGCCATCCCTTGATACGCCTGAGGTTCTATGGAAGGAGTACTTGCAGTTTGAAATTGATGAAGGTGAATTTGGTAGGGCAAGGGAACTTTATGAGAGACTGCTTGATAGAACAAAGCATCTGAAGGTATGGATCAGCTACGCCGAATTCGAGGCCTCGGCTGGCTTGGCAGAAGACAATGGAAGTGAGGTGAATAAGAATGATGCTTGTTACCAGGATCAGCAGATCGAGCGGGTCCGGATGTGTCGAGCTGTCTTTGAAAGGGCATTCGACTACTTCAGGACCAATGCTGCAGAGCTAAAGGAAGAAAGAGCAATGCTCCTGGAAGAATGGCTCAAAAAAGAGTTGGGTTTTGGTGATCTTGGTGATGTCGCCCTAGTGCAGAAGAAGGCGCCAAGGAAAGTCAAGAGGAAGAGACCACTGCCCACAGATGATGGCTCCAATGTTGCGTACGAGGAGTACGTTGATTATATCTTCCCTGATGAAGTCACGCCGGCATCGAACCTCAAGATATCGGCAGCTGCTTACAAGTGGAAGAAGCAGAAGGCTTTTTGATTGACACGATTAGTTACACAATTAGTTGTAGGATTGCAACTTGGAAACAATACGTAGACATCATTCTGTTGGATACCAATTGTCATTTCTTACTCCTATTCCTGTAGCCTCAGTTTGAATGTTTGTTGATTGATATTCCTGCTGTATTCCGTTTCACCATTTAATCTAGATCAAAAGGATTACGTACTGCTATAGGCTCTGAACTGTATTCAAAATTCAAATGTGAGACGTGAGCACTCTGCAGATATTCACTTTCAAAGTCGCCTGAATAGATTGGAGTTTACAGTGGCCGCTTGCTGGTACTGTGTCCGTGCGCGTCCAAACCCTGACTGAACAGGTTCATATTTTTCACCACTTTACTTAATTTTGCGTTCCTTTCTGTGCTGTCTAATGCAAGTGTTTTCTATATTTAATATCCCCTGCAACTATGTAACCCAATTTGTTGTTTTACCATACTGTAGAGGAGTCTCATTATGCAGTTGTTATGCACGAAGGGGTTTCTTTACGGTGATTTATTTTGAGGGTACAACTTTAATCACATAACGACATTTTGCTGGACGTTGGTCGCCTCAATTTCAAATATGGGTCAGTCGATTTGGTGAAGAAGGAAGCAGGCGACAGTGAGCAGCAACGAGGCTGTAGCGAGGCTCGGGGAAGCGAGGAATGAGCCGTAGCCGGCAACCGATGGAGGTGAATCCGAAGGTTGACAGTTCGGGTGCGAGGGGTGCAGGGTTTACCTGGCTAGAGCGGGCGGCGACAAGCACGGAGGGGAGGGGGGGGGGGGGGGGGGGGGAGGTGGTACCAGGAGGGCCAGCAGCGTCGTGGGTGGTTCAGATTGAGATCACGGGGAAGATGATGAACAATGTTTTTCGAAAACACTAACGCCCACATGTGTGGGCGTTAGCCAACTCGCCCACACGCCTTCATCGCCGTCCAGTGCCTTTTGCACGAATCTTGGCATGAAAAGGCTGTTTTTGTGTGCCACGTAGGACAACTCGTGCGTGTGGCGTGTGAGGAAGTTCGCCCGCACGCCGGTTTTCTCTCCGCGGTCAACGCTTGCCAGTCGGGACGTGCGATGGAACTGTTGTCGCGCCCGCACGCCGCACACCACCTCTGTTCCCCGTCTCCCACGACTGCCCATTCTCCCACTCTCCCACACCCAAGCTGTCATTTGCCATGTTTTTGAAGGATACATGGCAAGTGCCCTATTTGTCATTGTAAGCAGATGGCAACTGCCCTATTTGTCATTGTAAGCAGATGGCAACTCTCTTTTACCCGAACGTGTTATTTATTGCCACGTCTGTTTGTAGCGCTAGATGGCAACTGTCTAGTGTTAGTAGGTGGCAACTCCTAAAGATACCACCGTCGCCCACATGCCCGTCTCCTCTCCCACACACCAAAAGCTATCAGTTGCCATGTGTTTTTGCAGGGTACATGGCAACTGCCCTAGCGTGCTTGTAAGCAGATGGCAACTCTCTTTTACCCGAAACATGTTTTTTGCCATGTTTTTTAGTGCTACATGGCAACTGTCCAGTGTTAGTAGGTGGCTACCCCTAAAGTTTTTCAAATCATGGTAACTGTAGTAGACCAGACCATACATGGCAACAACTGCATTTGCCCAAAAATGGCATTCGGCACTTGACCTAAGATGGCAACTGCAGTTGAGCAACCATGGCAACTGTAGTTGTCTGACATGGCAACTATAGTTCAGCAACATGGCAACTGCAGTTCAGCAACATGGCAACTGAAGAGGGTCCGGACCATGGCAATCGCGGCGGGACGCGTAGTTACTGCCACGCGGGCCGTGTGGCTCGCAGGCGGGGAGGGGCGACAGCCGAGACGGGGTCGTGCGGGCCGCGTGCTCGCTCGCCCGGACGTGCTCGTGCGGGGCGATCGCGCTGCACTGAACATGCGGGCTGTGGCGGGGTGCGCCCGGACGCCGTCATGCGGGCGGGGTTGTCTCCGTGCCACACAGGGCGTGCGGCACAACCACCCGATACACCACACGTGTGGCAGTTATCGGCGTCCATGTTTTTCCCCGAAATGAATCAGATCTATTATAAAGATTCACCGAAAGTCCAAAGCACCTCAAATCAAATATAATAAAAATTACATCTAGATTCATTTACCAACGAACGACCATTGCTGCCGTCAGAACGAGCCACCGACGTGCCGCTGTCGTCGCACCTATACTAGAGCCGGCCTAACCTTGTCGATGACAGCTAGGAAGTCTTCGTGCATGTGCCCTAAGGACCAGTGCTCTGGAGCCACAGTCCTTGCCGTTGAATCCTTAAATTCATCTGAAGAACCTTACACCAAATCTTGCCGTTGCGTACGAACGACAAGAAACCCTTAGCTCACCACGCTGAGGAGCTGGCAGGAAACTACGCCGGAGCTTCATCCGACGGACAAACTTGAGGAGGATCAAAACCCGAAAGAATGACTTGAAGAAAAAGCATCGCCATACGTCCGAGCACCGCTCCTGCGAGGACTAAAACCCTACCTATTTGATAGCCAGACCGAGGTACCAGGAATCTCCTCCCGCCACCGGCCGTCGGAGAGGCTGGCGGAGGGGAGACAAAACCACGGGCTCGCCGATGGAGATCGATGGGAGGAACGCTTTCTCTAGTTTCCTTGCTAGAAGGGAAAGAAAAGGGACCGGTCCTGAGATTTCAATAAACAGTGTTTTCAAAAGATAGAAGATCTGACCGTTTCCTTTACATCCAACGGCTTAGAAGAATTGAGTAGCTCAATTTCTTTTGAGTCGACGCACCCGGCCAGGCCCTAATTAAGGTGGTAGGAGTAGTTCAAATGCACAAAGATACAGACTTGGAGCAACTCCAAGAGCTCCCCTAAAAAACTCCCCGTAAACCAACTTTTATGGGATGATCCTAAATTTTTAGGAAAGTTTTCCGATGACAACTTTTCTCAGTTCCCTCAAACATCTTCCTCTAAATTTTAATTTTTCAATAAACTAACCCAGAAAATGGCCCAGGCCCACAAGTCGGTGACCCGGCATGGTGGTTCACGGTGATGGCGTGGTGGTGGCAGCCCGAGATGGCGGCGCCCGGGTGCGATGTGATGGCGGCGCGGCATGGCGACTGTGGTGGCGGTGCTCTGCGTGATGGCAGTCGGCGGCGGCGTGGTGTCGGCAGCTCCCGCGTGGCGGCGCCTGGCGGTGCGGCATGGCGATCTGGCGGCGGCGAAGGCAACATTCCTACGGTGGCGAGGCCCGGTGTGGCATTCCAATGGCGGCGAAGGCAATATTCCGGCGGCGACGCGGCGGCGTCCCGACGTTGCCCCCGTGAAGTTTCAGGCGGTTATTCGCCCGCCAAAATCATACGTGAAGACCATCTTCCCGTAAATTTGAAGGATGGAGGAGGTATTTTTACGGGACCGCCGCAACCTTTTTTCGGGTTTATGAAAGCTGTTGGAGGCCTTTTTGCCCCAACTTGCCGAAAACGGTAGTTCTTTTAGGGATACGGGAGCTATTGGAGTTGCTCCTAGGGGAAGGTGCCGAGACACAGGACGTGCGTAGCCGCCGACTCCTCTTCTCTGAGCAAAGAAGCCTAGGATTCCTCTACCTCCCGCCAGCGTCGCCGGCGGTCCGCCTTGTCATCGGTTACCCTAGGGTCATGGAGGCGCATGGTTCAGGGTGGACACAGTCCGGGCCGGTCCGGTCCCGGTGCGAGCCGTCATTTGGACAGGCCGCCGGCGGGCCGGACCGTACCGGACCGAGGAGGCGAGCGGTCTTGTTTTGGGGGACCGGACCGGCGCCGACGAAGCCCGAGCCAGACTGACTGGACCGAATGGACCGGCCAACAACTACCGGCGTCAATGTGTGCGAGTGCAGCGGCGAGGTGGGGCTACGTGCATGACTGATGGGACGAAGTGGACGACGTGCGCGAGCGCCTACGTGCGCGAGAAATTAGCTAACAACTGAAACTTGGGCGAAACCAACAAACTGAATTTTCTGAACCTGTTGAAACTGAACCAACGTAGCTCTACCAGTCCTAGTCTCTAGTGCATGATCGCACCTGCATCTAGATGAGTTTGTTACGGAGGTTGTTAGTGTTCCGCAACTCCGCCGGCGAGTCCCGTCCGAGGTTGCGGAGCGAGGGCGAGCGTCGTAGACGAAGTAGTCGAAACACGCGAAAGTAAATGACACAGAGAGATGGAGGAGACCAGCTTTATTAATCAATGATCAGAGATTACAATGATGGCTCCTCGTTGCTTTATATAGGGGGTAAATGGTTAAGGGATAAGTACCCACTTAACGTAAAGTGGGGGAAACGGGAGGGGCCAGCCCGTGCGCTTTGCACGCGGCCGCCGCCACCCCCCCGGGTGGCCCGGTTTCCCAACACTCCCCCTTGGGTAATTATCCGTATATCCATGCCTCAAAACTCCAAAAACCCAGTGGGAAAAAATGTGGAGAAAGAGCACACAGTATACGTTGTTGTATTGCACGAATTGCCTCGTCAAAAACCTCGTGTGAGAAACATCAGGAAAACTCACTCAAGGGAAAAAGAGTACAATCCACTCAACCATCAAGTTGAGTACTCGATCATCAGGATTGAGATTTTAGCGACGAGTTTGTGAAGTTTCTCCCCCTGAACCTTGCATCTCTCTAAGTCTCATCATACCGATTCCACGCACACACCTCTTTAAGGTTGATGCCGGTAATGATTTAGTGAACATATCAGCAAGATTGTCACAGGACTTAGTATGCAAAACTCTCACCTCGTTCAACTGTTGCAGCTCATGTGCATAGAAGAACTTGGGACTAATATGCTTTGTGATGTTACTCTTTACATAACCCATCTGGACTTGTGCAACACAAGCAGCATTATCTTCATAGATAATGGTAGGGGTTTGTACGGTGTTCAGCCCACATGTCTGCTGAATGTGGTCGATCATCCGCCGAAGCGATACACACTCTTTTGACGCTTCGAATAGTGCCATGATTCCCGAGTGGTTCGTGGAAGTCGACACAAGTGTTTGCTTGGACGATTTCCAGGAAAACGCAGTTCCACCACAAAGGAAAACATATCCAGTCTGCGATTTGCATTCATGCGGGTCCGATAGGTACCCAGCATCGGCATAGCATATAATAGATAGGTCTTGATTTCTTTTATACAACAGGCCAAGATCTTTGGTCCCTTGCAGGTAACGGAAGACGTCCTTGACACCTTTCCAATGCCTCTTGGTAGGTTCAGAACTGTACCGAGCAAGCAAACTGACGGCGAACGCAATGTCTGGCCGTGTACAATTTGCGAGGTACATGAGTGCTCCAACTGCACTCAGGTAAGGAACCTCTGGTCCCAGAATTTCCTCCCCCTCTTCCTTTGGCCTGAACGGGTCCTTGTCTGGCTGTAAAGATCTTCCGACCATCGGGGTCTTAGAAGAATATGCCTTATCAAATCCAAATCTTTCCAACACCTTCTGGGTGTAGGCCGACTGGTGCACTAGAATCCCATCAGGGGAATGTTCAAGTTGCAGACCTAGACAGAACTTGGTTTTACCCAAATCCTTCATCTCGAATTCCGACATCAGGTAGGAACTCGCTTCCTCAATATCCTCAGGCGTACCGATTATGTTTAAATCGTCCATGTACACCGAGATTATACAGAATCCATCTTGGGATCGCCGTATAAAAACACATGGGAAATCTTTATTGCTCGTGTAGCCCTTCTCATGAAGGAAATCACTTAAGCGATTGTACCACATTCTACCAGACTGTCTGAGTCCGTACAGTGCCTTTTGAAGTTGAACACTGTATAGACCCCTGTTTGCTCTATCATGGTTCGGAACAGGGATACCTTCTGGAACCTTCATGTATATGTTCGAATCCAAGTTACCATATAGGTAAGCAGTGACAACATCCATTAGTTTCATTTTCAAGCCCATGTTTACTGCCATCGAGATCAAGTATCTAAAGGTAACTCCATCCATGAATGGGGAATAAGTCTCCTCAAAATCGACGCCTGGTCGTTGAGTGAACCCTTGAGCTACGAGCCTTGCTTTGTACCGTACTACCTTATTATTTTCATCTCTCTTTCGAACAAAAACCCACCTATGGCCAACAGGGCGAATGTTGGGAGGAGTTCGACAAACTGGTCCGAACACCTTCCTTTTGTTGAGAGATAATAATTCGGCAGTAATTGCCTGCTGCCAATCTTTCCAATCCGACCTTTTCTTGCAATCAGCGAGCGTGTTAGGCTCAGGGTCAAGATCTATGATTGAGGCAATTTTCGTAGCAAAGTTGATGTCGACAATCACCGTTGCTTGGTTCAGGGACTCCCCCGTATAAATATAATTTATGGACATTTCGTCATGGAGTGCATCTGGCGCAAACACTTGCTCTACCAAATTTCCCATTATGGAAGCAAGGTCCTTTAGATTTCCCGCGCCGATGTGTGCGCTCACATCTCCGTTGGGTGTTTCCCCTATGGGAAAGTTTAAGTCCGGAATTTCGTGCACTGAATTTTCCGTACTTGTGCCAGGTCTCGACTGGCTCCCCGTTTCAATTTGGGATACTTTGGCGACAGGCTGTGATAAATCTCTCTTATCCTTTTTCGTCAGGCGTCCCCGAGTACTTGGGATTTGAGAAGCCGGATTTCTCGTCCTTTTAGGCCTTTGGACGGGAGCGGGCATACCATCATTTTTCTTCGGTATTTCAACCCTTTCTGGTGCATTGCGCGCGTGCACATGCGATTTTGTCACAGTCTTTAAGTCACTAAAGTGGTCGGGCAGTTGATTTACTAAAGACTGCAAATCTATTATCTTTTGGACTTCTCTCTCAGTCTCAGCAGTGCACGGGTCATGAGCGTGGATCCCCGTGGCTTGCCACGTGATTTCTCGACTTTTAGCATCAAGGGGTTGATTCTCTCCCCCTAAAGTCGGGAAAAGATCCTCGTCAAAAATGCAATCAGCAAAACGAGCCGTGTGACAGTCACCTGTCATGGGGTCCAGATACCTGATTATGGACACAGTCTCATAACCAACGTATATCCCCGACTTACGGAGCGGGCCCATGGCCGATCGCTGAGGGGGTGGTATTGGTACATATACCTGGCAACCGAACCTACGAAGGTGGGAAATTTTCGGTGCCGACCCTTGCGCAAGTTGAACAGGAGAGTGGATGTTGTAGGCCGACGGTCGAAGGTTGATGAGATTAGCCGCGTGTAACACCGCGTGGCCCCAGCATGTAGTTGGTAAATTACAACCCTGAAGGAGCGGTCTGGCAATGAATTTAATTCTTTTAATCAATGCCTCGGCAAGTCCATTTTGTGTATGAACATGTGGTACCGAGTGCTCAACTTTGATTCCCATTGCCAATCAATAATCATCGAACGCCTTTGAAGTAAATTCTCCGGCGTTGTCCATTCGAATAGACTTTATACGATAATCCGGGAAATTATTCCTCATTTGTATGATCTGTGAGATCAATTTTGCAAAGGCATGGTTCCTTGTTGACAGCAGGCAAACATTGGACCATTTAGAGGAAGCATCAATGAGCACCATGAAGTACCGAAACGGCCCCGTGAGGGGCTGAATTGGACCGCATATGTCCCCTTGGATACGTTCCAAGAACGCGGGGATTTCATCCCTCACCTTGAGGGGTGATGGCCTAATGACTAACTTCCCCTTAGCGCATGCGGAGCACACGAAATCATCGGGATTCGGGAAGTTCTTCACGTTAACATTATGGCCATGTGAGTTGTTAATTATATTTCTCATCATCCTAAGTCCGGGGTGGCCTAACCTATCGTGCCAGAGGCAGAAGAGTTCAGAGCTTCTAAAAACGGTCTTGAGGGTAGTGTACACGGGCGGTGCTACGATCTTAGTGTAGTATAGCCCTGTGTCAAACGAAGGAAGCCTTTCGATAATATGTTTACCACCTGCATCCCGCTTTGTGATGAGTAGGCACTCCTTGCCGTTTTCATCATCGGTCTCAGCATGGAAACCATTAGCGCGGATGTCTCTAAAGCTCAAAAGAGTACGAGTCGACTCCGGGTACAACATCGCATCATTAATGATCAAAGTTGTTCCCATGGGGAGTATAATAGTGGCTCGTCCGGAGCCAACTATGTGAGAACCGCAGCCGGCGATTGTCATAATACTTCCCGGAGATTTTTTAATGGACTCAAAGTACTTAGTTTCTCGTAAAATGGTATGAGTGGTGGCGCTATCGGCAAGGCACGTTTCCTCCATTCGGGCGCCACACGCGTTCTAAAATATGACATCTAATTAATGTAATGAGGAAGAAAATACATTAAAAATAAATGCACACATCTCAGAACATAACATGCTATCATGTATAAATAATGGAATAAATGAATAAATGTCATCCAATCGCCAAAGTAAAGAATAAGTTTATGCTCTCATAGAGCTTACAACCAAATCGAATTTATTCAATTTTATTGCATCAAATCACGGAATCATGATAACCAAAGACGTATGCTAAGTGGACTCGGTGAAGAAGCCATTCACTTCCGCCGCAATCTCCATACTAGTGAGCCGATCCTCCTCAGAAATCATCTTGGAGGCAGCATCAATGTCTAGTGGCGGCGCCGCCGAGGCGACCATGTGGTCAACCTCCATGGCGACGTGGGCGTCGGTAGAGACCGCCAAAGCTGCCGCGATGGGCACCACGGGGGTCGCCTCTATGGGCGCAGCAGGGGGAGTAGCGATCATCATGGGTGCCGCCATGGGCGCCGGTGGAGCTCCCTCCTGAACCAAGGCGAGGTGCGTCTCACGCGCCTTCCAAGCCTTATATGAAGGAAATATGCCCTAGAGGCAATAATAAAGTATTATATATTTCCTTATATCATGATAAATGTTTATTATTCATGCTAGAATTGTATTAACCGGAAACATAATACATGTGTGAATACATAGACAAACAAAGTGTCACTAGTATGCCTCTACTTGACTAGCTCGTTAATCAAAGATGGTTATGTTTCCTAGCCACAGACATGAGTTGTCATTTGATTAACGGAATCACCTCATTAGGAGAATGACGTGGTTGACTTGACCCATTCCGTTAGCTTAGCATCCGATCGTTTAGTATGTTGCTATTGCTTTCTTCATGACTTATACATGTTCCTATGACTATGAGATTATGCAACTCCCGTTTACCGGAGGAACACTTTGTGTGCTACCAAACGTCACAACGTAAATGGGTGATTATAAAGGTGCTCTACAGATGTCTCCAAAGGTACTTGTTGGGTTGGCGTATTTCGAGATTAGGATTTGTCACTCCAATTGTCGGAGAGGTATCTCTGGGCCCACTCGGTAATGCACATCACTATAAGCCTTGCAAGCATTGTGACTAATGAGTTAGTTGCGGGATGATGTGTTACGGAACGAGTAAAGAGACTTGCCGGTAACGAGATTGAACTAGGTATCGAGATACCGACGATCAAATCTCGGGCAAGTAACATACCGGTGACAAAGGGAACAACGTATGTTGTTATGCGGTCTGACCGATAAAGATCTTCGTAGAATATGTGGGAGCCAATATGGGCATCCAGGTCCTGCTATTGGTTATTGACCGGAGACGTGTCTCGGTCATGTCTACATAGTTCTCGAACCCGTAGGGTCCGCACGCTTAACGTTACGATGACAGTTTTATTGAGTTTTGATGTACCGAAGGAGTTCGGAGTCCCGGATGAGATCGGGGATATGACGAGGAGTCTCGAAATGGTCGAGACGTAAAAATCGATATATTGGACGACTATATTCGGACTTCGGAAAGGTTCCGAGTGATTCGTGTATTTTTCGGACTACCGGAGAGTTACGGGAATTCGTATTGGGCCTTAATGGGCCATACGGGAAAGGAGAGAAAGGCGTCAAAAGGTGGCCGCACCCCTCCCCATGGTCTGGTCCGAATTGGACTAGGGAAGGGGGGCGCACCCTTCCTTCTTTCTCCTTCCCCCTTCCCTTCTCCTACTCCCACAAGGAAAGGAGGAGTCCTACTCCCACTCCCCCTATGGCGCGCCTCTCCCCTTGGCCGGCTGCCTCCCCCTTGCTCCTTTATATACGTGGGCAAGGGGGCACCCCAGAGACACAAAAATTGATCCTTGAGATCTCTTAGCCGTGTGCGGTGCCCCCCTCCACCATATTACACCTTGATAATACCGTTGCGGAGCTTAGGCGAAGCCCTGCGTCGGTGGAACATCATCATCGTCACCACGCCGTCGTGCTGACGAAACTCTCCCTCAACACTCGGCTGGATCGGAGTTCGAGGGACGTCATCGAGCTGAACGTGTGTAGAACTCGGAGGTGCCGTACGTTCGGTACTTGATCGGTCGGATCGTGAAGACGTACGACTACATCAACCGCGTTGTGATAACGCTTGCGCTGTCGGTCTACGAGGGTACGTGGACAACACTCTCCCCTCTCGTTGCTATGCATCACCATGATCTTGCGTGTGCGTAGGATTTTTTTTGAAATTACTACGTTCCCCAACAGTGGCATCCGAGCCTGGTTTTATGCGTTGATGCTATGCACGAGTAGAACACAAGTGAGTTGTGGGCGATATAAGTCATACTGCTTACCAGCATGTCATACTTTGGTTCAGCGGTATTGTGAGATGAAGCGGCCCGGACCGACATTACGCGTACGCTTACGCGAGACTGGTTTCACCGTTCGGAGCACTCGTTGCTTAAAGGTGACCGGCGGGTGTCTGTCTCTCTCACTTTAGTTGAACCGAGTGTGGCTACGCCCGGTCCTTGCGAAGGTTAAAACAACACCAACTTGACAAACTATCGTTGTGGTTTTGATGCGTAGGTAAGAACGGTTCTTGCTAAGCCCGTAGCAGCCACGTAAAATATGCAACAACAAAGTAGAGGACGTCTAACTTGTTTTTGCAGGGCATGTTGTGATGTGATATGGTCAAGACATGATGTGATATAATGTGTTGTATGAGATGATCATGTTTTGTAACCGAGTTATCGGCAACTGGCAGGAGCCATATGGTTGTCGCTTTATTGTATGAGATGCAATCGCCATGTAATAGTTTTACTTTATCACTAAGCGGTAGCGATAGTCGTAAAAGCAATAAGTTGGCGAGACGACAACGATGCTACGATGGAGATCAAGGTGTCGCGCCGGTGACGATGGTGATCATGACGGTGCTTCGGAGATGGAGATCACAAGCACAAGATGATGATGGCCATATCATATCACTTATATTGATTGCATGTGATGTTAATCCTTTATGCATCTTATCTTGCTTTGTTTGACGGTAGCATTATAAGATGATCCTTCACTAAATTATCAAAGTATAAGTGTTCTCCCTGAGTATGCACCGTTGCGAAAGTTCTTCGTGCTGAGACACCACGTGATGATCGGGTGTGATAGGCTCTACGTTCAAATACAACGGGTGCAAAACAGTTGCACACGCGGAATACTCAGGTTAAACTTGACGAGCCTAGCATATAACAGATATGGCCTCGGAACACGGAGACCGAAAGGTCGAGCGTGAATCATATAGTAGATATGATCAACATAGTGATGTTCACCATTGAAACTACTCCATCTCACGTGATGATCGGACATGGTTTAGTTGATATGGATCACGTGATCACTTAGAGGATTAGAGGGATGTCTATCTAAGTGGGAGTTCTTAAGTAATATGATTAATTGAACTTAAATTTATCATGAACTTAGTCCTGATAGTATTTTGCAAATTATGTTATAGATCAATAGCTCGCGTTGTTGCTTCCCTGTGTTTATTTTTGATATGTTCCTAGAGAAAAATTATGTTGAAAGATGTTAGTAGCAAAGATGCGGATTGGATCCGTGATCTGAGGATTATCCTCATTGCTGCACAGAAAAATTATGTCCTTGATGCACCGCTAGGTGACAGACCTATTGCAGGAGCAGATGCAGACGTTATGAACGTTTGGCTAGCTCAATATGATGACTACTTGATAGTTTAGTGCACCATGCTTAACGGCTTAGAATCGGGACTTCAAAGACGTTTTGAACGTCATGGACCATATGAGATGTTCCAGGAGTTGAAGTTAATATTTCAAGCAAATACCCGAGTTGAGAGATATGAAGTCTCCAACAAGTTCTATAGCTAAAAGATGGAGGAGAATCGCTCAACTAGTGAGCATGTGCTCAGATTGTCTGGGTACTACAATCGCTTGAATCAAGTGGGAGTTAATCTTCCAGATAAAATAGTGATTGACAGAATTCTCTAGTCACCATCACCAAGTTAGTAGAACTTCGTGATGAACTATAGTATGCAAGGGATGACGAAAGTAATTCCCAAGCTCTTCGTGATGCTGAAATCGACGAAGGTAGAAATCAAGAAAAACATCAAGTGTTGATGGTTGACGAGACCACTTCAAGTGTTGATGGTTGACAAGACCACTAGTTTCAAGAAAAGGGCAAAGGGAAGAAGGGGAACTTCAAAAGAATGGCAAGCAAGTTGCTACTCAAGTGAAGAAGCCCAAGTCTGTACCTAAGCCTGAGACTAAGTGCTTCTACTGCAAAGGGACTGGTCACTGGAAGCGGAACTGCCCCAAGTATTTGGTGGATAAGAAGGATGGCAAAGTGAACAAAGGTATATTGGATATACATGTTATTGATGTGTACTTTACTAGTGTTTATAGCAACCCCTCGGTATTTTATACTGGTTCAGTTGCTAAAGAGTAGTAACTCGAAAACGGGAGTTGCAGAATAAACAGAGACTAGTAAAAGGCGAGGTGACGATGTGTGTTGGAAGTAGTTCCAAGATTGATATGATCATCATCGCACACTCCCTATACTTTCGGGATTAGTGTTGAAACTAAATAAGTGTTATTTGGTGTTTGCGTTGAGCATGAATATGATTTGATCATGTTTATTGCAATACGGTTATTCATTTAAGTTAGAGAACAATTGTTGTTCTGTTTACATGAATAAAAACCTTCTATGGTCATACACACCAACGAAAATGGTTTGTTGGATCTCGATCGTAGTGATACACATAATCATAATATTGAAGCCAAAAGATGCAAAGTTAATAATGATAGTGCAACTTATTTGTGGCACTGCCGTTTAGGTCATATTGGTGTAAAGCGCATGAAGAAACTCCATACTGATGGGATTTTGGAATCACTTGATTATGAATCACTTGATGCTTGCAAACCGTGCCTCATGGGTAAGATGACTGAAATGCCGTTCTCCGGAACTATGGAGAGAGCAACAGATTTGTTGGAAATCATACATACAGATGTATGTGGTCCGATGAATATTGAGGCTCGTAGCAGGTATCATTATTTTATGACCTTCACAGATGATTTGAGCAGATATGGGTATATCTGCTTAATGAAACAGAAGTTTGAAACATTTGAAAAGTTCATATAATTTCAGAGTGAAGCGGAAAATCATCGTAACAAGAAAATAAAGTTTCTATGATCTGATCGTGGAGAAGAGTATTTGAGTTATGAGTTTGGCCTTCAGTTAAAACAATGTGAAATAGTTTCGCTACTCACGCCACCTGGAACACCACAGTGTAATGGTGTGTCCAAACATCGTAACCGTACTTTATTAGATATGGCGCGATATATGATGTCTCTTACCGATCTACCACTATCGTTTTGGGGTTATGCATTAGAGACAGCTGCATTCACGTTCAATAGGCTACCATCTAAATCCGTTGAGACGACATATTATGAACTGTGGTTTGGCAAGAAACCAAAGTTGTCGTTTCTTAAAGTTTGGGGTTGCGATGCTTATGTGAAAAAGTTTCATCTTGATAAGCTTAAACCCAAATCGGAGAAATGTGTCTTCATAGGATACCCAAAGGAGACTGTTGGGTACACCTTCTATCACAGATCCGAAGGCAAGACATTCGTTGCTAAGAATGGATCCTTTCTAGAGAAGGAGTTTCTCTCGAAAGAAGTGAGTGGGAGGAAAGTAGAACTTGATGAGGTAACTGTACCTGCTCCCTTATTGAAAAGTAGTTCATCACAGAAATCTGTTCCTGTGACTTCTACACCAATTAGTGAGGAAGTTAATGATGATGATCATGTAACTTCAGATCAAGTTACTACCAAACCTCGTAGGTAAACCAGAGTAAGATCCGCACCAGAGTGGTACGGTAATCCTGTTCTGGAGGTTATGTTACTAGACCATGACGAACCTACGAACTATGAAGAAGCGATGGTGAGCCCAGATTCCGCAAAATGGCTTGAGGCCATGAAATCTGAGATGAGATCCATGTATAAGAACAAAGTATGGACTTTGGTTGACTTGCCCGATGATCGGCAAGCAATTGAGAATAAATGGATCTTCAAGAGGAAGACGGACGCTGATAGTAGTGTTACTATCTACAAAGCTAGAATTGTCGCAAAAAGGTTTTTCGACAAGTTCAAAGTGTTGACTACGATGAGAGTTTCTCACTCGTATCTATGCTTAAGTCTGTCCGAATCATGTTAGCAATTGCCGCATTTTATGAAATATGGCAAATGGATAAACAAAACTGCATTCCTTAATGGATTTATTAAAGAAGAGTTGTATATGATGCAACCAGAAGGTTTTGTCAATCCTAAAGGTGCTAACAAAATATGCAAGCTCCAGCGATCCATCTATGGACTGGTGCAAGCATCTCGGAGTTGGAATATACACTTTGATAAGTTGATCAAAGGATATAGTTTTATACAGACTTGCGGTGAAGCCTGTATTTACAAGAAAGTGAGTGGGAGCACTACAACATTTCTGATAAGTATATGTGAATGACATATTGTTGATCGGAAATAATGTAGAATTATTCTGCAAAGCATAAAGGAGTGTTTGAAAGGAGTTTTTCAAAGAAAGACCTCGGTGAAGCTGCTTACATATTGAGCATCAAGATCTATAGAGATAGATGAAGACGCTTGATAAGTTTTTCAATGAGTACATACCTTAACAAGATTTTGAAGTAGTTCAAAATAGAACAGTCAAAGAAAGAGTTCTTGCCTGTGTTACAAGGTGTGAAATTGAGTAAAGACTCAAAGCCCGACCACGGCAGAAGATAGAAAGAGAATGAAAGTCATTCCCTATGCCTTGGCCATAGGTTCTATAAAGTATGCCATGCTGTGTACCAGATCTATTGTATACCCTACACTGATTTTGGCAAGGGAGTACAATAGTGATCTAGGAGTAGATCACTGGACAGCGGTCAAAATTATCCTTAGTGGAATAAGGATATGTTTCTCGATTATGGAAGTGACAAAAAGGTTCGTCGTAAAGGGTTACGTCGATGCAAGTTTTGACACTAAATCTAGATGACTCTAAGTCTCGGTCTAGATACATATTGAAAGTGGGAGCAATTAGCTAGAGTAGCTCCGTGCAGAGCATTGTAGACATAGAAATTTGCAAAATACTTACGGATCTGAATGTGACAGACCCGTTGACTAAAATTATCTCACAAGCAAAACATGATCACACCTTAGTACTCTTTGGGTGTTAATCACATAGCGATGTGAACTAGATTATTGACTCTAGTAAACCCTTTGGGTGTTGGTCACATAGAGATGTGAACTATGGGTGTTAATCACATGGTGATGTGAATTATTGATGTTAAATCACATGGCGATGTGAACTAGATTATTGACTCTAGTGCAAGTGGGAGACTGAAGGAAATATGCCCTAGAGGCAATAATAAAGTATTATATATTTCCTTATATCATGATAAATGTTTATTATTCATGCTAGAATTGTATTAACCGGAAACATAATACATGTGTGAATACATAGACAAACAGAGTGTCACTAGTATGCCTCTACTTGACTAGCTCGTTAATCAAAGATGGTTATGTTTCCTAGCCATAGACATGAGTTGTCATTTGATTAACGGGATCACCTCATTAGGAGAATGACGTGATTGACTTGACCCATTCCGTTAGCTTAGCACTCCGATCGTTTAGTATGTTGCTATTGCTTTCTTCATGACTTATACATGTTCCTATGACTATGAGATTATGCAACTCCCGTTTACCGGAGGAACACTTTGTGTGCTACCAAACGTCACAACGTAAATGGGTGATTATAAAGGTGCTCTACAGGTGTCTCCAAAGGTACTTGTTGGGTTGGCGTATTTCGAGATTAGGATTTGTCACTCCAATTGTCGGAGAGGTATCTCTGGGCCCACTCGGTAATGCACATCACTATAAGCCTTGCAAGCATTGTGACTAATGAGTTAGTTGCGGGATGATGTGTTACGGAACGAGTAAAGAGACTTGCCGGTAACGAGATTGAACTAGGTATCGAGATACCGACGATCAAATCTCGGGCAAGTAACATACCGGTGACAAAGGGAACAACGTATGTTGTTATGCGGTCTGACCGATAAAGATCTTCGTAGAATATGTGGGAGCCAATATGGGCATCCAGGTCCCGCTATTGGTTATTGACCGGAGACGTGTCTCGGTCATGTCTACATAGTTCTCGAACCCGTAGGGTCCGCACGCTTAACGTTACGATGACAGTTTTATTGAGTTTTGATGTACCGAAGGAGTTCGGAGTCCCGGATGAGATCGGGGATATGACGAGGAGTCTCGAAATGGTCGAGACGTAAAAATCGATATATTGGACGACTATATTCGGACTTCGGAAAGGTTCCGAGTGATTCGGGTATTTTTCGGAGTACCGGAGAGTTACGGGAATTCGTATTGGGCCTTAATGGGCCATACGGGAAAGGAGAGAAAGGCCTCAAAAGGTGGCCGCACCCCTCCCCATGGTCTGGTCCGAATTGGACTAGGGAAGGGGGGCGCACCCTTCCTTCTTTCTCCTTCCCCCTTCCCTTCTCCTACTCCCACAAGGAAAGGAGGAGTCCTACTCCCGGTGGGAGTAGGACTCCCCCCTATGGCGCGCCTCTCCCCTTGGCCGGCTGCCTCCCCCTTGCTCCTTTATATACGGGGGCAGGGGGCACCCCAGAGACACAACAATTGATCCTTGAGATCTCTTAGCCGTGTGCGGTGCCCCCCTCCACCATATTACACCTCGATAATACCGTTGCGGAGCTTAGGCGAAGCCCTGCGTCGGTGGAACATCATCATCGTCACCACGCCGTCGTGCTGACGAAACTCTCCCTCAACACTCGGCTGGATCGGAGTTCGAGGGACGTCATCGAGCTGAACGTGTGTAGAACTCGGAGGTGCCGTACGTTCGGTACTTGATCGGTCGGATCGTGAAGACGTACGATTACATCAACCGCGTTGTGATAACGCTTCCGCTGTCGGTCTACGAGGGTACGTGGACAACACTCTCCCCTCTCGTTGCTATGCATCACCATGATCTTGCGTGTGCGTAGGAATTTTTTTGAAATTACTACGTTCCCCAACATTATATGCATCAACGACCTCCTGTGGTGCGCGACACTGGCGGGAGAAATGCTCCACCGAGCCACAACGGAAGCAGTCCTGAGGTCTTTGCCCTCCCTTGCCCGGCTTGTTCTGCTTAGCCGGGGCGGGGGGGGGGGGTGAGGGCCCTTCTTCTTGCCCTTCCGGCCCCTCTTCTTCTGTTGAGGCTTGCGAACTTTGAGAGCGTTCACCTCCTGGCGAGAACTCCCCCCAAGTGGTTGCGCGACAAAGTTCTTTTTGAGAACCTCGTCCTGCGCCTCCGCCACCTGGAGGACGTCAATCAACTCTGAATACCTCGTGTAGTTCCCCTGGCGGTAGTTCCGTGAGGACTGGACCGCGTCGGGGTGGAAAGTGGATAGGGTTTTCTCAATCTTCTGGGAGTCGGTAATCTCAGTACCACACAACCGAAGAGTCGTACAAATCCGGTGCAGAGCCGAATTGTACTCCCCAACCGTCTTGAAGTCCGCAAACCTCAGACGGATCCACTATGCCTCTGCACGTGGCTTCACAGTGTACTTCAGCCGCTCAAACCGCTGCTTAAGAGCGGTCCAAAGGCCAGAAGCACTGCGCTCAGCCATATACTCATCTTTCAGAGTAGGTGACAGGTGATGACGAAGAAAGTGCAGAGCCTGCGCATTCTCAGTTTCGAACTTTGGATCAGTGACGGCCAGCTGGGCCCCCTTACCGATCGCCCTCAGGAGGGTTTTGCCCTGAAGAAAGATCTCGCAGTCCGAGGACCATGACAGGTAGTTCAGCCCTGTCTGGGCCAACTCAGGAAACTCCTTGTGGACAATTCCGGCCATCTGCGATTTATGCAAAAATCATGAGATTACAGCAGGTAATCTTTTGCACAAAGCGATGGTGATAAAATTATTCAATAAAATGACGTTCCAATATTTAAAACATGCTATTATATGACTTACTAAATGATTAAGAGTGCTAAACAATTAATCTACAGCAGTAAAATCATACAATAATATCATGTAACAAAAGATAGCATGTTAAGCGCATCTAGTATGTGAAAACTAGCCCAAGAATTGAATTCCCGAGGTATTTTGAAGCCCAAATACGCGTTTTCAGCGAAAACAGACAGTTCCAGGGGCTTCTACGCGAAATATTACAGCAGGAATAAAACATGCGTAAAATCTGGAAACTACAGGGGCTCAAATGCAAAGAATTGCGCGCGCGTGTGCTCTCTGGCCTAGTCCAGTGCGTTCGCAGGCCGAAATGGGCCATCGGCCCGTGTAGCCAGCCCCACCGCCCTCCCTCCTTTTTTATATATGTGGAGGAAACCCACGGTCGCGGCCCGTCCGGCGGCTCCGGTGCAGCCAGGCCCAGAAGAAAAACGCGTCGGGCCGGCCAGGGCGTTGCACTGCCCACCAGGGGGCGACGCTAGGGTTGCCCTAGCGCCCGAGCAACGCCGTGGCGGCGGCAGCCGAGCCGGCCAGCGGGGCGCGACGACCGGCCCGCATAGCGGGCCGCGGCGGCGGGCCACGACGCGAGGGCACGGCGCGCGGCGACCGCGACCAGACCAGCACGCGCGAGGCGGCGGTAGGCCACGGTGCGCGGCGACCACCGGGCCGCGGCCAGCAGGGCACGACGCGGCGCGGCTGGCACGGGGCTGCGTGTGGCAGCCACTCGACGGCGTCAGCGGGACGCAGTGGTGGCGGTGGCGGCATGGGGTGACCAGCGGCTTCGCGGCATCGCAGCGCGGCAACGAGCGCACGCCAGCACGCGTACTCGCGGCAGCTCGAGCCCCGGCGACGGCAGCTGGCCGTGCATGAGGCGGATCGCGGCAGGCGGGTGCACGAGCGCGGCCGAGGCGGCGACCTGCAGCAGGCGGGGTCGGCACTGCCAGCGGCGCGGGTGTGCAACGGGCATGCGGTGGCCACGGCGGGCTCGCGGCGTGCGACGATGGCGGTCAGCTGGACTTGGCCATGAGGCAGCCCCGGCACGGGGACTGCCAGCAGGGCACGTGAGCACGCGGCGGCATGAGCGTGCAGCGGGCACGGCCACGGCCAGCAGGGCCATGGCGACGCCGTCGGCGGCTTGGCACAGCGTCATCTGGACGTCGGCTCGGGGTGTCAAAATCGTGCGTCTGTAGGACGTCACGACGCGTGTACGTCGGGTACAACGCGGCGGTACCGTGATCATCTGGATCACGATCCGTACCGACTCCCATATAGTGTAGTCAACAAGTCTCTCGTAATCCGAAAACATCGACATTGGTCGGCGACGTGTTCGTCCGCTCGGTTTTTGGGAGAGAAATCCACACCATAGGTAGATGTATCCGAAAAATAATCTAATCGCAAAAACGGAATCGTAGTAACGAGAGGAATCCATTTTTGCAAAAGTGGAGATCGGATCTTATACCTCCGCGGGATCGACGAAAGCCTGCGTGATGCAGGCTTGACGCAGGCTTGACGGAGAGTTGATGGAGCGAAGCGTGCTGATAACGTGTTCCGCAACTCCGCCGGCGAGTCCGGTCCGAGGTTGCGGAGCGAGGACGAGCGTCGTAGATGAAGTAGTCGAAACACGCGAAAGTAAATGACACAGAGAGATGGAGGAGACCAGCTTTATTAATCAATGATTAGAGATTACAATGATGGCTCCTCGTTGCTTTATATAAGGGGTAAAGGGTCAAGGGATAAGTACCCACTTAACGTAAAGTGGGGGAAACGGGAGGGGCCAGCCCGTGCGCTTTGCACGCGGCCGCCGCCACCCCTCCGGGTGGCCCGGTTTCCCAACAGTTAGCGTAGTGGCCGCACCTGCATCCTCCTCTTCTCTGTATACGACCTGCTTTTGTCCTATTGCTCCTTCTTACACTGACGAAACTGACGAAACTGAAGTGCGTGAGAAATCCCGACGAGCACAGAGGGACTCCTCGAACAGCAGCGGTGGCTTTCACCTTCAGAGCGTTTGGATCATGCCCAGATATTCCTGGTCGTGCCGGCGACACGTTTTCATACCTAGGGCAGCTGGTTGCCGGTGTACGTGCTGTCACCATGGCATGATTGGTGTCGACTCCATGGTCGAGAACTTCAGATCGGCGCCGGTGCACGCACGACAGCGATGGCGAGCGGCGCCAAGAGGCTATGGCGCACTGGAAAGTGAGGAAGGGATTATAGGGGAAGCTCTGGGACATGATGGTTCACACGGGGGCTGCCGGTGGCCACGACGACGAGGCACGACAGCGGCGGTGACTACGTTTTCTCGGTCCGACCGAGCGGCTCGGTTAAAGACCGGACCGGACCGACAGTTTCTCGGGCCGAAAATTGCAGCCCGGACCGACCCGTTTTCCTACCGGTCTTTAACGGGCCACGAGCGGGCCGAAAAGCATGGTGTACCCTGGCACTTGCTGGCGGAAAGGATCTTGCTTCGTTTTTAGGTGTTTCTATGAGTTCGTTTAGGATTTGCGTCCTGATCAGAAAGACGAGGAAGTGGCGGCTTTCTGAAGATGGAATAAGGTTCTTCTACCCTAGTCCCCGTTTCGGTGACGCGTCTAGCTTTGACGGAGGGCGTGTGGAAGTGTGTCTCCGGCGGATCTCGCAGGATTCGGTCGTTGCTGGTCTTCGGTGGATCTGTTTGAATCCAGCTTTTGTTTGTTTTCGTTTGTGTGTCTACACGTTGGATTATTTCCATCTATACTTCTCTTATCGACAACAATTGTTGTTAGCATGACGACTTCTAGACTGTTTACTAAAATAAGTTTGGCCCGGCTCAAACGAGGAAGGCGCGATGACGGCGGCGCGCCTTCGGCTTGCTTGAGTGCTTGTAGTCGTCGTTAGGTGGTCTATGTATATGGATGTAATTTTTATTCTTTCTGTATTCTTTGTACTGTCATGTCATATGTTGAATAGATTGAAATTTTTTGAAAAAAAAAACTACAACTATCCATGGTCAGGCGGCAACGAACACGACCGTACAAAAATAATGCAAATAAACTGAAACTTGAATAGGTTATAGGCAACTGAATAATTGAGGTTTAGTGATGGCTGTCTGGCAGGTTGAGCAGAGCCTTCATCTCCTCGTATGCCACCAGCCCGATGGCCGCTGACGGCGCCGCCTTCAGGAACGTGAGCCCTAGCCCCGAGTACAGCTGCCGCGCCCCCTGCGCCCTTGCGATGGCCCGGACGCCCTGCAGCGCCCCGGTGACCGCCGTCCCCGTGCCCGTGCCGCCGAGCTGCATCTGCCGCCGCACCACGCTCAGCGGGTACGTCGCCGTGTTGCCCACCAGACCCGCTGCCATCCCGCACACCACCTTGGCATCCACGCGCCCCTCGTAGTCCTCTGGGAGCCGGCGCTTCAGCGCCTCGTACACGTAGAAGCGGAGCCCGGCGGTCGGGAGCACGCGCGCCAGCGACGGGCACACGCCACGGTACATGCCGCGGACGCCGCCCTCCGCGTACGCGCTCCGGAGCACGCCGGAGACGCCCGCGTCGGTGGCACGGCAGGCGAGCCTGGTGCGTGCGAGGTCGATAGGGTACGTGGCTATCAGCGACGTGCCGCCGGCAAGCAGGTCCACGACCGGACCGCCGCCGAGCGAGGGGACGGCGCCGAGGAGCCAGCTCCGGTACTGCTCGTACGCCATGAAGTGGATCGCCTTGGAAGGGAACACGCGTAGCGCGTTGGTGCCGTTCCCGCGGTAGAGCCCCCTGAGGCCCTCGCGGCGGGTGATCTCGAGGAGTGTCCTGAAGGCGCTGGTGCCGGCGGGCGCCGCCCCACCTCCCACCTGTCGGAGGAGCTTCACTCGATCGAGCGGCGCCACGGCCGTCTTCGCCGTCACGCCCGCGACGCCGCCGGCGAGCATCTCCTTGACGTGGTGCCACGGCGTGGAGCCGAGCGCGGCGTCGCTTGCTACTGCCATCTTGGAGACATCGGAAGTGGTGACCGTCTCCTTAACGCTGCCCGTTGACATGGTATATACTGTACGTGCACCTACGTTGTCGATAGCAAAAATACGGAATCCTCGCTCGCTATATATATGCCGGCGGGGACGCGACGTTTCTCTCCCGTATCGGAGTTGGAGATGGATTAGTGTCCGTGATCACGAGGGTTTGCTGTTCTAAACAATAACGAATAAATATACCGAAATGTTACGCAGGCAATTGAAGAATCCGTCGATTTTGAAAAATCCAATTGACGTCAGTCGATTTTGTGCAAAGCCCCGGGATGGAGATGGGGACGCCACGGCGAGCAGCGAGGCATGGGGCCGCTAGCAAGGCCGAGCCAAGAGGGAGCCGGTCCGGAGCCGGGGATGACATGACATTGGCGTCAGTGCGTCACTGGCAGAGGGAAGTTGGAGGTTGACTGGTTCGAGAGAGGGGGCGCATGGAGGCCATCGGCACCCATAGTCTGGGGCGGGGTTCAGAGCTTCAGATAGATGGCTGGTGCGGCAGCAACACGACAGAGGTGGCAGCTCGGGCAGGGTGCGGCGGCGCACGGCAGCAGCAAGAGGAAGAGGATGGAGGCGGGCGTTGAGAGGAGGGGCAAGAGATCGTTGGATTTTTTAGAGAGGAGGCGCTTGCCCGGCCTTAAGAATGAGGCCCAAAACAGCGACGCAGCGCCGGTCGCGGGCAATGGGGAAGAACCGCTCCAGGAGCGGTCTGGGGTCGGAGGAGGGCGGCACGCCGGCCGTTGCATCCCTCTATCCGACACGCCGGAGATTAGCACACTTGGCCTTCAAGCGGGTGATGAGACGATCCACTCCGGGGCGGTCCCGTTGTCCCGTCAACCCCTTCCAGAGCTGCAATAGAATGACCAATTTATACACAACATCAGCCGGATGTCTAAAGAAAATTCCCTCAATGGTAGCTTTGTTCCGCGTAGTCCAGAGAGACCAAGTAAGCGCCCCAACGCCAAGCCAAGCTAGCTTTCGATCATGAGCATTACTAGCCATGATGAGCCCATATAGCTCAGCGAAACCACTCGGGTTCCAAGTACATCCAGTCGCCTCTCGAAGGGAGCTCCACACCATCTGAGCCACAATGCATCGGAAGATTATGTGGCCGCTAGATTCCTCTTCTCTGCACCAAACACACAAGCCATCAACCGGGCCGTGTGGGAATCCGGTTCCGAGCCAGCTGCCATAAGAAGAATTTAATTTTTGCTGGCATTCTTGCTTTCCAAAGCGAACGCAGATCATAGACTGGGGGGGCTTTGAAGATTTCCTTATACAATTAGCCGGTAGAGAAGGCTCCTGATGGCTCTAACCGCCAAAGGACCTCGTCGCGCGCAGCAAATAACCGCACCGAGGCCAGGGCCTCCCGTAGATCCTCCCATTCCGGGGCTTCACTAGGCCCAAGGGGTCTCCTGAAAGACGGCCAGAAGCGCCCGTTAACCCATGTATCCACAACTCGCGCCTCCTGCTGTCCCGCGATTGCAAAAAGATTGGGGTATGTCAGGTCAAGCGATCGCTCACCCCACCAAACATCTTTCCAAAATAGCGTCAATTCTCCGTTATGCACAACAAATCTCGTCCCAAGCCGCAGCAAAGGTTGAACCTTGCGGATATCATTCGCAAACTGCGACCGTCTGACCCGCGGCCGGAAGGTCACCCCATCATCCTCAAGATATTTAGCCTTGAATATGGAGAGCCATAGCCCACCTTGTCCCGTCAAAATTTTCCAGGCCCACTTCGTCATAAGGCACCAATTCATAACTCTGGAGTTAATGATGCCTAAACCACCCACCTCTTTAGGAGAGGCAATCGCATCCCATTTAACCATATGGTACCGTTGTTTTCCCTTTTCCTTAGCCCAAAAGAATCTGGATCGAATCTTGTCAAGTTTCTCATGGGTCCCGTCGTGCAAAAGATAAAAACCCATGACAAACATAGGGATGTTTGTCAGGCAATCGTTAATAAGCACTAGCCGGCCACCTGAGGCTAGTAGCTTGCCCTGTCACGGTTCCACTCTTTTAGCCGCCTTGTCCACCATTGGCTCAAAATCAGCCATGGACAGAGCCCGATCCGAAATGGGCATGCCCAAATACTTGAAGGGAATAGATCCCAACTCGCAATTCATCATATGGGCTGCTCTGAGCTGGGACTCCAAGTCACCTCCCGTGACAAAGGCCTCTCTCTTATCGAAGTTTATCTTAAGTCCCGACATGGCCTCAAAGCACATGAGCAAAAACTTAAGGTTAGAAATCGCCTCTTCAGAGTTCTTGATGAGAATGAGGGTATCGTCAGCATATTGAAGGTGGCACAACCCTCCTGGTACCACCCTTTCTGCAACACCCGAGATGTGGCCGACAGCTTTGGCGCTGTCCAGAATCGAAGCCAGCGCATCCGACACAATATTGAACAGAAGGGGAGAGATCGGGTCACCCTGCCGTAGTCCCCTTCCGTTGCGGAAATATGGGCCAATCGAGCCATTAATATTAATAGCTGTTTGCCCACCCCTCACAATTTGCCGCATCCAGCTCACCCATTGCGGGTCAAAGTTTTTCTTGTGTAACACCTCCTCAATGAAGTCCCACCGGACCCGGTCATAGGCTTTCTCAAAGTCGAGCTTGAGAATGAACACCTCTTCCTTGGTATTCTTTATCTCATGAAGCACCTCATGGAGCACCGCTACACCGTCCAGGATGCTCCGCCCTTTAATAAAGGCAGTTTGCAGCTTATCAATAATCTTGTCTGCCACCGGAGCAAAGCGAGAGGCAAATCCCTTAGCAATTAGCCTGAAGCTGACATTTATAAGCGTGAGGGGGCGGAACTGCCTAATTTGGTCTGCACCCGGCATCTTCGGAATCAAAGCCAACACCCCATAATTTAGGCGTTTAATGTCTATTCGGCCACGGGTGAATCCATTCACAAGGTGAGCGAATTGTGGTCCCACTATATTCCAAAACCGCTTATAAAAGATGACCGGGAAACCATCAGGCCCGGGCGCCGTGTTCACCCTCATCTGATTTAGGTTATCTGTGATCTCATCAAGCGTGAAAGGCCTAGTGAGGATGGAGTTATCAGCTTCAGAGACCAATCGCTCATTATCCCAGATTGAGTCGTGAAGAGATGCTGATCCCACCCCAGAAGAGCCCAATAGCTCCCGGTAAAACGCATAAATATGGGTTTGAAGGGCGCCATCTTCAGTGATAACATTATCTCCATCACGGAGAACACGGATCATACATCTCCGGCGTCTTCCATTTGCCACAGCATGAAAGAATTGGGTACTTGCGTCCCCCTTGAGCACCCAATTTTTCTGACCCCTCTGTTTCCAGTAAATCTCCTCGCAGGTCAAGATAAATATCATTTCATCCTCCACCGCATACCTTCTCGCCCATTCCTCCTGCGATAGGCCGCTCAAATCTGCCTTGGTGTCCAAGGCCGACACTTCACTCATCAGGGCCTCTTTTCTAGTTTTCAGTTGGCTACCCACGTTCGCGCCCCAACCACGGAGGTGGCGACGACTCAAGCGCACACAATGTTGCCAAATGTCCATAGCATCGCATAAAGGGCCGTACCGGTGGGGTGGGGGGGCGATCCCTAGCCGCTATCCAAATCGAAGAAACCCGCTGCACAAAGCCCGGCTGAAGGAGCCATTGCTTCTCAAAGAAGAAGCGCTTGGTGGCGCGGTGGGGGGCTTCTCCAGAGTTGAGGATAAGCGGGCAATGATCGGAGCCCAGCGTTGGTTCCGCCACTAGCGAACATCCCGCAAATTTGGACTCCCAGTCAGTGGAGACGAAGACTCGGTCTAGCACGCATCTAATCGGGTCATCCTGATTATTACACCAAGTAAAACGAGCCCCCACCCTAGGTAGCTCAATGAGGTCAAGGTCAGCCACCCACTCATTGAAGGTATCTACCAGCCTGTGGTCTAAAATAATACCATTACTCTTGTCTAGCGCACCTCGCAAAAGATTGAAATCCCCACCAATGACAATAGGCCATGGGGAAGCCGTGACCTTAGCATAGATCTCTCGGAGAAAATCAATTGATCGATCATGGTCTGCTGGGCCATACACCACCACTAGCTCCCATCTAAAATCGTTATTCCGCTGAATAACGTCCGCAGCGAGGAAAAAGGATCCGTGCGTAAAGCCCACCACCTCAAAACTTTCCGTCTTCACCCCCAAAAGAATCCCCCCCCGATCGGCCTGAGGCCGGAAGCCATTCCCATCAGAAGTTGAACGCGCCACCTATGGCGCCGAGCTCATATGGTTCAAAGGAGGACCGAATGGTTTCCTGAAGACCCACGAAGTCGAGCATTTGGTCACGGATGTATTCAATAAGTTGCCGCCGCCTATCACTTTGACCAAAACCCCTCATATTCCAGATTAGTCCTTTCATTGCATACCTGTGGGGGACCGGGCCCCCGCCCCATCAAAGTTCTCCTCTCTAGCAGACACAGCCGATCGACCTCGCCCGCGGCCGCGGCCACGCCCACGCCCCCGGCCACGTCCACGCATAGGTCGAGCATCCACGGAAGCCGCATCCGGAGCTACCGACGCTGCATTCTCCCTTGCAGCATCAGCAGCTGAAGCAGAACGCATCACAGCCGCCACGGTCCGGGCAATGTGCTGTCGAGCCTTCGCCTCGGCCACCTTAGCCTGAACCAACTCCTGGGCCCGAATACTATCAAGCACCTCGAGAGGGGTAGAAGTCTCTGAACCCAGAATCACATGGCTGCCTGTGGCCACCTTGAGGAGGTGGCGATTCGAAGCAAAAGCAAGAACCTTGAATGAAGACATAGATCGGGTTATTGGTTTATTACCTTCCAGATCCTTGCCGGCCTTGAGGGACATCGCCTTGGTCATCATGTCGGAGGCCTTGGTCGCCGCGGTGCGCCTGCTGGACCTGATGGCCCTCAACGGGGAAGGCGAGGCCAGCACCACCTCGTCCGCCACCACCACCTCAGCATCCGCTGCACGGAGCTCATCGAAGGCCGCCAGGCATTCGTCACTTGGCAGGCAGTTGTTGGTGAAGTCCTCTCCAGCGAAGCGGTCCAAGAGAGCCACCGGGGAGATGGGAGCCCCGCGAGCACCAGCCACGACTCCTCCTCTAGTCTTGGATAGGCGCGAAGAAGGGGGAGGGAGGAGCACGACGTCAGGGAATGCGGAGAGGAGGACTCAGACGGCGCAGAAACCGGGTTGGCTGACGTGATCCCGGAGCCCTTTTGGGGCTCCCCCTCCTCACCAGGCATAGCGGGCAGCAGCCGAAGCAGAGACAGGTTGCTGCCATATTGATCCACCACCATCTCCACGGGTGGGGAGCAGAAAGGCGGCGAGTGCGGAAACATAGCCAGGGGGCGGCACCGGAGGGGCAGAGGCGCCCAGAGCCAGCTGCAGGCCAGCCACCGACTACTGACGACCACCAGGAGCCGAGCCGGCGTGGCTCGAGCCAATGTCTCAGCAAATACGGAAACCAAAGTTGATTCATGCACCTGATGTATAGATGGCCCCCTTTTTAAAAATTTCAACATATTTGCCAACCTTCATATTTTGTGCTAGCGTGTAAAAGACGATTTTGTGGTATAAATTTTTAGAACGAAGATGCAAGAAGCATCCAACTTTATATTATATAAAGCCCATAACAAGGAACTGAGTCATATAATACCATGAGTTCAAAAATAAAACTAGACGTAGGGTTCGATTGGTGTGCATGGACTCCCAAAATACATCATCGAAGGATTATGGTCTTCTTTTTTCAGCGACATAAAGGATTATGGTCTTCAATAGTATTGTTCTTCCCCGTCTGCCCTTTGTGCGAGTGGATGGCTCTAAAGTTCGAAAGCGCCTCCACCACCAAAGCCCGGCCTTCTCCTTGCCCAAAGGCAACCCAACTGAAAGAAAGATGGACCGTCTTAACAAGCTCACGTTAGCTGGGAAACATGGCAATTGTGAGTGATTTGCATGACAATTTATGTGGGCCGAGGATGGCAAGTTTAATTGACATGCATGAAAATTTCGCCTCAGTTCAGCTTTTTGCAAAGATTTGTCATGCTTGCAAACTAAGTTTCCATCCCCAATCGGCATAAAAACGTTCTATTTTCCATCCCCTTGCAGCGAACGGAATCTAAGGCCCTGTTTGTTTGGGCTGCGGCTGAACTAGAAGCAGCTGGAGCTGGTAGAAGTTGAGAAGCGGGCTGGAGCTGGTAGAAGCTGAGAAGTCCAAAAAGCCTTTTTGGTAACTTTTTTAGGACGGCTGGTGAGGCTGTAGCTGGTGGTGAAAGTCTGCAATGCCCTTGGGTGCTGAAGATGGCGGCGGCGGAGCGAACCCTAGCGCCTCCTTTGTGCTCTCTCTTGCTATCTAATCGATGGGGAGGGGAATGGGGTGACAGGGTGGGAGAATGAAAAATCTGAAGGGGTGGTGGCGGTGGCATTTTCTATGTAATTTCAGCAAAGTGAAAGGGCAGGGTTTTGCAGGAGGGATGAGAAGCCGGTGGAGCTGCAGGAAGCTACTCTGGACGTGCTTTTCCTTCGTAGTGTAATTCTGAGACATGCTTCTCGGAAGCACCATCGCAGGAAATAGTTGTTTGGCTGGGTTAAGCTTTTAGGGGGCTAGAAGCAGCAAAAGCTGAAGCCCAAGCCCAAACAAACAGGGTCTAAATAACATTATCAAAGAAAGATATAGCTTTGAAGGTGCAGCCGGCTGGATCCTCCCCCCCAATAGTTTTTTCAATACCAGATTATTACACGTGAGACATGAATTCACCCAAATCACTCTATGTTAGGACCCACGCGAAAGACAAACTCACATTTCGGCTTTTACAAGCATTCAAGGCCCTTCTGTACACAACTGTATAAGAAAACGCCAATTGAGAAGGAAAATATTAGAAGTGGTGGGAAGTCTATGTATAGCCTTCCATAAGGAATCTTTATTTCCAACAAAATGCATAGCGACTCGGACTCGATAGGATCTAAATCTTTCTGCTTTAATGTATTAGTCCCTAAACGCTTGGGAGCACGGCAGGAGACGGGAAAACTCTAAACGCTTGGGAGCAAACATGAAAGCGCAGGTTTACTTCCAGAGGGGGGTGGATGTGGGAGATTTTTAAAAATACGACAAACTCTGATGAATTTTTGACGAAGATCAGAGTGAAGAAATAGAAACGGGAGCGAGACTAATTCATCACAGAATCATAAAGCATGCATACAAGATAGATGCAAGTGAAGAACATGCAATCATACAAGCAATCGTACAAGAAGATGAACTGAAGAAATGAAAAACAACATGATGAAATTCTTCAGTTCAGATTATTCAGAAAGCAGATCACAAATTCTTCAGCAGCGGAGTAACTGAAAGTAAAGGGTTGAGGAATTTAAAACCAGGATGGCTCGGTGATGACACGATGATTTGGTAGACCAGATCCAGTTGCTTTATCAACTGTACGTCTGGTTGAGGTGGCTGGGATTAAAGTCCGAAGACACTTAGTATTCACCATATTCCTCTTGAGTTAAGGTCACAACAGATCTCGCCCAATCACTTGTGGTCAGTCTTCAAGGTAGACTTCGAAAACCTTCACAAACTTGTTCACACGCAATGCCACAATTGCTCTTTGGTGCTCACGACATGACACCCCTAACCGTCTGGAAGAATGACAGTCTTCAAAGGTAACAGGCGTCAGAACACACAGATGGAGCTCTTTAGTGATGCTCAGTCACTTTCGCTCTGGTTGGCTTTATGCTCACTTGGGTTTCTCACAAAGTCGTCAGAGGAAGGGTTGCTCTCAAATAACAAGTGTCAATCTCTCTCTAGAGTAGCCAACCAACAAGTGGTTGTTGGGGTTGGCTATTTATAGCCAAGAGCAACCCAACATGAATTGTCATAAATGCCCCTTCGGATATGACCGTTGTCAGGACAAGGATCCACTCGGTAGTTGGCACTCTGTGTAGCAACGGTCAGAATTTAGAGTCTCAAATTCATCGGGGCACTCAATTTCCTCATAGTAGGCACATCACACTTGCGAAATCCTAACTCCTCAGTCAGAACAAATTCGTTAGCGACCAGAAGAACTGCGTCTCTGTCGCTAATGACTTCGTCACCTCTGTCGGAGATTTCTAAAGTCTTCACTCGAAGAAATAGGTTTTGTATACAGGTTTTCAGCATCAATTTGGAAATACGATTTATGTATCACCTAGACCTACTTTAAGAGTATGGTGTTTCCTATGACACAAATAAGAAGAAACTACGAAAATAAAAGTCTTTAAGCTTCCAATTCTTCACACCAATTTCTTTAAAGGTCGCACCAAATTCTTCACTCGAAGAAATACATTTTTAGCGGTCGTCTTTTGTCGGTTAAACCAAATCTTCAGGGACTATAACTCCCGTGTACACTCACAAACACATTAGTTCCTTAACCCATTTATCTTCGATACTCCAAAACCACTAAGGAAGCACTAGATGCACTTACACACATGCATCACAAGCAACCGACTTTAGGTGTATTTCGCTCTACAAATATTGCCCCTTCTTTTCTTCTCCTGATGGTTGGTCAAATGATAATGTTGTATTTTCTAAAGATGTTTGACTGAGTATGCAGTGATCATGAAAATGAAAACATGAAGTTTTGCGGAAAAAAGAATCATGTCACTAATAAAAATCGAATTAATAGAAGAGTCAGACAGAGTGAGCAAAATTTTGATTATAGTGAACAACAATAGGGAAATTTGTCCCACAAAAAAATGATAGGAAATTGGAAAGAAAAGTGAATATAGGAATAATCTTTTAAAAAATTCCAAAAAATAAAATTTTGGGAGTTAAATGAAAGGAATCATAGTTGGATGTGTTACACACACTTCCCATCAAATAATATCTTAGGTAGGTTCAACGGCAATCCATAATATAAGAAAATATACAGTATTACTCCCTCCGTTCCAAAATAGATGACCCAACTTTGTACTAGAGTTAGTATAAAGTTGGGTTATCTATTTTGAAACGGAGGGAGTAATTTAGTCCAATTAGCATTTGTTGATACAATATCACAATCCATAATTGCTAGTACTCCCACTTCAAGATAAGGCAAATCCACTCAATATTAACTTACCACAATAAATGCATGATAACGTTGCTATACTACTCCAAGATATGGCATATCCACTGAACATTAACTTACCACAATAAATGCATGAAAACGCTGCTACTCCAAGACAAAGTAAATGTGACTCCATATAAGCGTGGCCAACAATGAGCACCCCAGGCCCAGGGTAAAAAAAACAGAAGAAAAAGCCGAGAGAAAGCAAGCAAGGGAGAAGTAGGTTTTGCATGGCAGCCTCCAAGATGACAAACACGCTGTGTTTGGCCGCTCTCGTGCTCATGGCCGTTCTATCGTCATGTCTCGCAGGTGAAGGTTATCCTGCACTGCATCTTCTTCTGATCTGTCAGTCATAACCAGGATACTTTGTCTTTGAATTGCATCTCCGCGATCTATTTCCTGGCCTAAGCTATTGGATCGGGATTTTGTGCGCGCGCAGAGAACGAAGGGTGCCTGCCGCTCAAGGGATACTGCCCTGACGACGACTGCAAGAATTTCTGCGGTAGAAGTGGATACACAGGCCGTTGCATCACACTAGTAGAAAACAGGATTTTGGTTTGGGCAGGGCAAGCCCATTAGTCCTGGTTCAGTCACGAACCGGGACCCATAAGGGCATTCATCCCGGTTCGTTAGCCCAGGGGGCCGGCCGGGGCCTCGTGGGCATTGGTCCCGATTCGTGGGGACCCATTTGTCCCGGTTCTAGGCACGAACCAGGATCAATGTGCCTCGCTCCTGGCTCACAACCATTGGTACCGGTTTCGGCCACGAACCGGGACAAATGAGTTGCCTATATATACCCATCGCCACGGCAGAGCACTCCACAGTGCTCTGTTTTTTCTGGCTGGCGAGAGGAGGGCATTTGGGTGCTCTAGCTCACCTCCTATGCACATGAGGTGTTCGATGAAATGTCTGAGCCACACTAGTTAATCTTTCTCCTCTCGAAACTCGACCTCCGAGCTCCATTTTCCCCGAGATTTGTCCAGGTTTAGCGGTCCGTCACGTCCCGTCCCCGTCTTCACCGCCGTCGATCGCCCGCGCGATCTCGTCGCCGGCACCACCGTGGTGAGCCTCTTGTTCTTATCTTCTTTCTGAAAGAAAAAATTCTTACTTCAGATAGATACTTGTCTAATTTTCTTACTTTTATTATTCCTTGTTATTATATAGTGCGATGGTTTTGGTATCCGCCCCCCGTCGGCCCTCGTCATGTCTATGATTCGAATGTGGTATATATTATCTTTTGATAACTATTTGGTTCATTTATTGTTTATGACAATTATGCCGACCAACGTGACATATATTTTATTTATCTAGGAGGCGGTTGAACCAGAAATTCCAACCGACCCTATTGTCGAGAGGTTAAATTTAGTTGAAGAAGAAAACAATTACTTGAAGGAAAAAATAAAAAAAATTGAGGAGGAGAAGATGATATTGAAGTTGCATGTTGCGGATGTCGTCGATGATCACAAGATCAAGATGGATGCAATGCAGTTGAAGATTAGAAAGATTAAAAAATATGACATTCATACCGAGGCTTGGCATCATTATGCAGTTGGATCAATTGTTACCTTGGTTGCGATTATGATCGCATTTCTTGTTGCATTGAAATGTTTTACATAATTTCAATGTATGGTTTAATTAGATGCTCTGGAGAGCTATATGTTGTTCAATGAGAACTATGTATGTACTTTGGTTTTAATGTGATGATGAACTTTTATTAATTTGGTAACTTATCAATTTCAGGGTCTTACAGATCAAAATAATCAGTAAATGCATGAAAAATAACAAATAAAGTCAGAAAGGGTTGAAAATTGATGTTGTGGCTTTGAATGGTGCATTTTGAACACAGAAAAACTCTGGAGTTCAAATAAGTTCAAAAAAATAAAATCCCTGTGTAACAGACGAGTTCCCGTATGAAACCCTGATACTTCGAAAGAGATTGTCCTTTTTGTACACGAAGTGCATCCAGTTTTTTCCGTAACCCTCTCTACTTTCTTGCACATGCTATGTGGGTCAAATGATGATACCATGCCAACTTTCAACCTTTTCAGAGTTCATTTGAAATGCTTTTCAATTTCAGGGTCTTATAGCTCAAAATAATCAGTAAATGCATGAAAAATAACAAATGAAGTCAGAAAGGGTTGAAAATTGATGATGTGGCTTTGAATGGTGCATTTTGAACACAGAAAAACTCTGGAGTTCAAATAAGTTCAAAAAAATGAAATCCCTTTGTAACAGACGAGTTTCCGTATGAAACCCTGATACTTCGAAAGAGATTGTCCGTTTTGTACACGAAGTGCATCCAGTTTTTCCCGTAACCCTCTCTACTTTCTTGCACATGCTATGTGGGTCAAATGATGATACCATGCCAACTTTCAACCTTTTCAGAGTTCATTTGAAATGCTTTTCAATTTCAGGGTCTTATAGCTCAAAATAATCAGTAAATGCATGAAAAATAACAAATGAAGTCAGAAAGGGTTGAAAATTGATGATGTGGCTTTGAATGGTGCATTTTGAACACAGAAAAATCTGGAGTTCAAATAAGTTCAAAAAATGAAATCCCTTTGTAACAGACGAGTTTCCGTATGAAACCCTGATACTTCAAAAGAGATTGTCCGTTTTGTACACGAAGTGCATCCAGTTTTTGCCGTAACCCTCTCTACTTTCTTGCACATGCTATGTGGATGAAATGATGGTACCATGCCAACTTTCAAAATTTTCAGAGTTCATTTGAAATGCTTTTCAATTTCAGTGTCTTATAGCTCAAAATAATCAGTAAATGCATGAAAAATAACAAATGAAGTCAGAAAGGGTTGAAAATTGATGATGTGGCTTTGAATGGTGCATTTTGAACACAGAAAAACTTTGGAGTTCAAATAAGTTCAAGAAAATGAAATCCCTTTGTAACAGACGAGTTTTCGTATGAAACCCTGATACTTCGAAACAGATTGTCCGTTTTGTACACGAAGTGCATCTAGTTTTGCCGTAACCCTCTCTACTTTCTTGCACATGCTATGTGGGTCAAATGATGATACCATGCCAACTTTCAACCTTTTCAGAGTTCATTTGAAATGCTTTTCAATTTCAGGGTCTTATAGCTCAAAATAATCAGTAAATGCATGAAAAATAACAAATGAAGTCAGAAAGGGTTGAAAATTGATGATGTGGCTTTGAATGGTGTATTTTGAACAAAGAAAAACTCTGGAGTTCAAATAAGTTCAAAAAATGAAATCCCTTTGTAACTAAAATCCCTTTATAAAACTCTAATAGCAAAAGGAATGAACTAAAAAGCTTTTATAAACCTCTAGTATTTTTTAAACTAAAATTATATAAAATTCATGCCACTGAAATTATCAAAGTATTTTCTGTTCAAAACATGAAAAGCAGAAAGAAACAAAATAAACTTTAATAAATAAGTAGAAATAAAATAAAATAAAATAAATAAGTAGAAACAAAATAAACTTTAATAAATAAATTAAATAAACTTTAATAAATAAGTAGAAACAAAAGAAAATAAACTAAAATTTAATACAATAAATAAGTAGAAACAAAATAAAATAAACTTTAATGAAATAAAGAAGTAGAAACAAAATAAACTTTATAAAAGTAAAATAAATAAACTTTAATACATTAAATAAAAATAGCAACAATATGTTTTTTGTTGTAAGTAGAAACAAAATAAAATAAATAAAGCAACAAAAAAATTAAAAAAAGTGCCACCTACTGGGGCCACCACGGCCTGAATACGACTAGAAACCCAACCATGGGCCAGGATTCAGGCCCGCAGCAGGCCCAGTAGGCCGACAAGCACATCATGACAAATTAGGCCCGCAAGCCTGCAGTTGAGAGGAGCTCGAGAGGGTTGGCGCAGCAGCGCTTATAAACCACTCTCGAGCTCTCTCAGCTAGCGAGGTGGGACTAAAGTTTTGGCCGCGACGCGGGCAGCACAGGGCCTTTGGTCCCGGTTGGTACCACCAACCGGAACTAAAGGGGGGCATTGGTCCCGGTTCGTAGTACCAACCGGTACCAATGCCTCCCCTTTAGTCCCGCTTGGTGCCACCAACCGGGACCAAAAGCCGCTGATTCCCGCCCTTTGGGCTGCCGAAAACTGATCTTTGGTCACGGTTAGTGGCACCAACTGGGACTAAAGGGTGCATTGGTACCGGTTGGTGCTACGAACCGGGACCAATGCCTTGGGTATATAAGCAAGACTTGTGAAAATTTTCACTTCTCATCTCGTAGTTGTCGCCCCGACGACGCCGACGACATCGACGCCGCCAGGCTGCCGCCCCCGTTCGCCGTCTCCGTCGTTGCCGTCGCCCCTGCCCCGGCCTCGCCGCACCCTGCCCCGACCTCGACGCCCCTGCCCCGACCTCGCCGTCGCGCACGCCGAGCGCCCTGCCCCGACCTCGGCGCCGCTCGCCTGCAGTGTGAGCCCGCGCCGTTTCCCCTCCTCCCCCCTTCCCCCCGCGCCCCAACGCCGCCGCGCGCCCGCTCCAATGCCGCCGCCCGCCCCGACGCCGCCGCCTGACGCCCGCCGCCCGCCCCGACGCCGCCGCCCGCCCCCCGCCCCAACGACGAAGCAGGCCCCCTGTTCATATGCAAAAGTTAGGATTTTTGGTGATATTATTGTAGAATATGATGATGATATTGTAGAATATGCAAATGTTTGTATGTTCATATGCAAAGAATTTTTATTTTGTTCGTAGAATTTTTATTGTTTTTTTGTTCATAGAATTTTTATTGTAATTTTGTTCATAGGATTTTTTATTGTAATTTTGTTCATAGGATTTTTTTCTGCTGTAATTTTGTTCATAGAATTTTTATTTTTTTTCTGTTGTAATTTTGTTCATAGAGTTTTAGGATGAAAAAAAAGAAGAAGAAGAAATAAAAATTCTATGAAAAAAAGAAGAAGAAGAAATAAAACGGGAGGAGGAGAAGTTTCGTTTAGTTTTAGGATTATTTTAGTTTATGTTTAGTTTAGGAAGAAGGAAAAGAAAAATATGAAGAAGAGGAGAAATAAATAAGAAGAGGAAAAAAGGAAAAAAAAGAGGAGAGGACGAAAGGAATAGAGGAGAAGAAGAAAAAATAGAAAATCTTCTCCTCTTTTTTTTCTTCTTCCTTTTCTTATTTTTTATCGGGTATGTCGTTGTCGATATAACCCCCTCTCGACCGTGATAACTTATACCACGGGAGCACCCCCCTGCCCTCTCGCTCGACCAAAACTCTCGAGGACACCCAAACCCTAGAAAAAAACGATGTCGGTCTCCTACCCCATCCCGCCGTGCCCCTACCCGACAAACTCTCTCGAGGCCACCCAAATTTACCAAGTTAAAAGAGCATTGTCGTCGAGGCCACCCCAAACCCTTGAAGCGTTGTCGAGGCCACCCCAAACCCTTGAAGCGTTGCCGATCGAGGCCACCCCAAACGTTTGCCAATAATATATATATATCTGTCATGTTTGAATAATAATTGCCATGTTGTAAATATTTGCAGAAACTATGGACCCCCGAGACGAAGCAACAGAAGCGGTGTTGGGGGACATAATCGCACACGGAAGTGATGCCGTCTTCTCGTTTCTCAACGACACCGATGGTCTGGAAGAACAGGGTCAAGAAGAAGACTACGGTGATCGAACAATGGAGGAGGAAGGACATGATCATGATGGCTCCGGTGACCCAATGCCGGCGCAAGAAGGACACCGTGATGACGGCTCCGGTGACCGAACCGAGTCCGGCCAGGTATATATATTAGTTAAGCCTATACTGACTAGCTAATTGATGCATTCATTATTTTGGTATATGTACACATATTAATTAACTCTCGTCTTTCTTCTTTTTTCTAGCCCTCCGGATTGAGCACAACTTCGGTAAAGAGAGGAGGCCCGAAGAAAAAGTTGCGCTCGGATGAAAGGTTTGAGATCATAGAAATCGCGCGCGATGGCATGCCGATTGAACCCATCCGGACAAAGGTAGCATTTGCTGCTCAGTGCGGGGTTCTTGTTAGGGACAAGATCCCGATCAGCATCCACCAATGGTCAAAGCCAGCTAAAGAAGACCCTGAGGTGTCTTATGTCTCTGATATGCAGAAAGATGATCTTTGGACTGCGCTGAAGGCAAATTTCACCCTACCGCCAGAGGAGGATTCAGAGAAGTCAGTTAAAGAGCAATTGATCAAGTCTCATGCTCTTAAGAAGATGGCAGAACTATTCAGGATGTGGAAGAATGAGCTGAAAAAATTTGTCGACAAAGAAGAGACACCAGAATTCATCGGCCGGTATGAGAAGATCAGAGATCACTGGCCTGCATTTGTGGCCCATAAGACATCGGACAAGAGTAAGAAGATGTCAATGACAAACAAGAAGAATGCTGCGAAGAAGAAGCTTCACCATCGCACGGGGTCAGGTGGCTACCTCAAAGCTCGGCCGTTGTGGGCCAAGGCTGAGAATGACCTACTTGATAAAGGGGTCGAACCAGAGACATTGAGGTGGCCAGACCGTTGCCGGACCTGGTTCTTCGGGGTTGGCGGAACCTTGGACCCTGTATCAGGGAAGTGCGTTTGGACGGACGAGCAAATGAGAATACCAGTCATGAAGCTTCAGGAGTATATCGGTGCAGCCCACCAAGGGACATTCGTTCCAGACAGAGAGAACAACGAGCTCACAATGGCCCTCGGGAATCCTGAGCACCCTGGACGGACACGAGGCACGCCAGGCTCCGTTCTGTGGAAGGCTGGGTTTCCGGACACAGGCGGTTACAAATGCCAGGAGAGGAGGAAGAAGTGGAGCATACCCAACTACAGGCGCTGCACGCAAGGGTACAAGGTTTAGAGGAACGAGAAGCAAATCGCAGCAAACGACCTGCTGAAGCTTCCCCTGAAGCTACCCCGCCATCTCAGCGGAGAAGCAGCATGGCTTCCACCGAGCAGCTTCAGCTGGAGCCTGTCTTCATGGCTCCTGCTAGCTACCCCGTGGATGATATCACGGAGTCTCAACATTGCCACCTTATGACGCAATGGATGAAATTCAAAGTCAAGGCGGCTGTTGGCTCTGTTTTACCTATTGAACCTGGCACAACCTACCACTGCCGGCCGATTCCAGATGGATATGCTAGGGTGATGGTGGATGAAATAACGGACGGATTTGAGGACCTCGAGCTTGACCACCCTACCGGTGAAGGGGAGACTCGGCTGGGTTCTTCTCTGAAGACTCCATGCCTATGGCAGAAGGAGCTCACCAACCTTCCGAACTGGACGCCTCCGCCTCCTCCTCCGGCTAGTCAGGGCACTCCGCCTCCTCCTCCGCCTCCTCCTCCGGTGAGTGATCAGGACACTCAGCCTCCTTCTTCGGCGTGTGGCGGCACTCCGCCTCCTTCTCCGCCTGTGCCGGCGCGCCCGAGCAGCCAACAACCTCCTCCTTCTCCGCCTCGCCAGCAAGGGCGGAAGAGACCCGCCGCTGCTCCGGCTGCTCCGGCGCGTCGTAGTCCTTCTCCTCCGCCTCGTAAGCAAGCACGAAAGAAGACAGCCGCAGCCGCTCCATCTGCTCCGGCGTCTAGCAGTACAGCCAGAGGTGGGAGGCAATACAGATTCGGTCCTTCTCTGAAGACTCTAGAGAAGTTACCATACGAGAGGACCGAGGAGGAAAACGCGAAGATCGTGCGGAACGAAGTGAAGGACTTCTTTGAAGGGGTGAAAGCAAAGAAACATCCACCTCCGGAGGAGAAGATAGATCCGGTGAAAGCAAAGTGCACTTTGGATGCCCTGAGGAAACCACCAAATTCTCCGCCGCAAACCAACTGTGAGCGCATTACTGAAAAGGTATGTCTCGAAGCGGAGCGGTCGGGAAGTACTGTCAGTGATCGAAGGTTAGCAGAACGACGAGCTGGAAAAAAATTGCTCAGCTCGGAGAACAAGCGGACCAATCATGCCCCCCGCTCAAGGTGTCTAGCGATATCGTCGCTAATGATACGAGGATGGTGCCCGGTTATAGCAATCTTGGAGATTACCTGCCCGACGATGTACATTATGATTTCTTGGAGGTGGACGAACACAAATACCATTACGGGAAGCCTCTCGTCAAAGATGAAAAACCTCTAACAACGATGATGCGAAGATTCCATGATTGGTACGTGAAAACCCGCAGAGAGTCTGGGGGGACGAATACTTTGTATCTGAGAGTTAAAGAGGAGCACGACCTCGTTGGAATTGATGTGTTGTCTGTTCCATTTGAGGACTTCTTTCAGTTTTTCAATCAAAAGGCCCTCGATAAATTAACGGTCACTTGCTACTGTCTGTAAGTACTACTTCTGTCATTAAGTCTCTATATATAGCTCAACTCTTTCATTGCATGTATTTATAATTATCCTCACTATATTATGCAGATTGAAAATCGTCGAGTGCAGAAAAGCAGAAATGTATGATATTGGGTTCATTAACCCAAATCTCATAGATGAATTTCAGGTTAAAAAGAGCGCCAAAGATGCCGAGGCCAACTTGCTCAAATCATTGATAATAAATCAAAACAAAGATAAAATACTCTTTCCTTACAACTTCAAGTGAGTGTTACTGTCTTGTGCATATTCGGTTTCCCTTATTACTCGAGCGAGGTTATAGTAATGTAATTGATGAGTTATGCATGCGTGCGCAGCTTCCACTATATTCTCCTGGAGATTAAGCTTGAGCAGGGACTAGTAACCGTCTTAGACTCGAGACGAAAAGATCCCGAGACCTATGCGGACATGACTAAAATTCTCAACAAGTAAGTTCAATCGATCATTATCGCACCATATCGGCAACTTTTTGTTCATTTCCTGATATCTCAAGTAATAATTATTTTCTTTGTCTTGCAGGGTTTGGAAAAAGTTCACCGCAGAAGCTCCGGGACTGCCGAAGGAGCTGCGATATACATACCCGAAAGTAAGTACTACTAGCTAGCTAGTTCCGCGCATCTCCCGTTGATTCTAGCTACTTTCATCAATGCCATTTATAATGCTTCATTATCAGTTTGATTGACCTCTATTTCTCGTAAAGTGCTTGTGGCAGGAACAAGGGAATGATTACTGTGGATACTACGTGTGCGAGTTCATCTACAACGCGACTTGCAAAGATAAGCGGGGCTACTCTAAAAGACAATATGAAGTGCGTAAGCAATAATATTCACAATTTCATTTTATTACACCATCATTTCTGTTGAGTTTCATTCATATATATGTATTAACCCCCTTCTTCAAATTAGACGTGGCAGATGCGGAATGAACTCCTACCACAAGATCGCATGAAAGCAATTCAAGAGGAATTGGCGGGATTCTTTCTTGACCACGTCATCAATGAAGCCGGAGAATACCATGTTGATGTTGAGTTCATATATAATTAGGGGAGATTATATTGTAAGAGATCTTAATATTGTACATATGTAGCCAGTAGCGTCGGATAGATATACGAAAACTTGTTGTTCGCGCAATCTCTTGGATAAGGAGAGGTCGATATCACTTCTATCGGTATGCATGACGAACTTCTGTACTTAATGGTTTCCTTCATTTGCTTACTAGCTAGCGTGTCGAGGGCCTCTCTATACGTATAGTACGTAGCGTCAACCAAACACGGAGATAAGAGAGGACACTTCTCTCTATTAATTAATTAGCTACCTAATACAATATATGAAACACCTTGATTAATCATACAAAACCCCCAACCCCCCCCCCCCTTTCAGAAAAAAAGCAAAAACCCTAGCCCCTGAACAGCTGACGCGTGGATGCCTATTGGTCCCGGTTGGTGCCACCAATCGGGACTAAAGGCCCTCCTGCCTGGGCTCGCAGCACCGGCCACGTGGAGGCCCATCTGTCCCGGTTCGTGTAAGAACCGGGACTAAAGGCCTAGGGCTTTAGTAACGACCCTTTAGTCCTGGTTCAAAAACCGGGACAAATGGGCCTTACGAACCGGGACAATAGGCCCTTTTTTTACTAGTGTCACCAAAGGCATGATGCCCTACTGCTGCTGTGGTCATTTTACTACCCCACCAGGACCCGGACGACGGTCGCTACTCCTTCATAGGCCACTGGAGTGATGGGCATAGACGCCATACAACTGATGTATGATGGATATATGAAAAATAATAAAGTAAGTCCTACCAAGGAGTAATGTAGCTCCGTTGCTTTAGAGAGGTGGTTGGTGGCAATTAGTGTCATACCAATTTCCCCAACCTGTTCTCCGAACTCCAGGCCTCCCCCCTGCATACTCGCTGTCGGTGTCAAAACCGGCGGATCTCGGGTAGGGGGTCCCGAACTGTGCGTCTAAGGTTGATGGTAACAGGAGACGGGGGACACAATATTTACCCAGGTTCGGGCCCGCTCTATGGAGGTAATACCCTACTTCCTGTTTGATTGATCTTGATGAATGAGTATTACAAGAGTTGATCTACCACGAGATCGTAATGGCTAAACCCTAGAAGTCTAGCCTGTATGACTATGGCTATGAGTATCTCCGGTTTATATAGACACCGGGAGGATCTAGGGTTACACAATGTCGGTTATAGAGAAAGGAATCTACATATTTGACCGCCAAGCTTGCCTTCCACGCCAAGGAGAGTCCCATCCCGACACGGGTAGAGTCTTCGGTCTTTGTATCTTCACAGGCCATTAGTCCGGCCCACGACTAACAGGCCGGACGTCCGAGGACCCCTTAGTCCAGGACTCCCTCACTCGCCACATTAGGTGGTTGGCGATTGGGGCCCTCGCTTGGACCCTCTGGACGATCCGCAATAGACTTGTGATTCAGCGCATTCCGCTTCGACGTGCTACTGACGCTCTCTTCAAACTGTCTAGTTACTTGCAGCTTTGGCCGCCACTTAGCCGCCCCCAGGATCGTGACGCCATCTCTGCCTTCATCGCCGACCTTCGCTCGATGGTTGTCCACTTGTCGCCGCCTCCTCCCCCTCCCCCCTCCGAGCCGGATTAGTGCCGGGAGATGTTTCCGGCCTTTTTTGTTTTCTTTGGGCTGGTTGAGTTGTGCCCTCAGCAGAACCTCTTGTACTTCTTGTTGTGAAACTAGTGTGTGTGGTGTGAACTCATCTGTGTACTTGGTGCTCTATGGCGGTTTGCTTTATTTATAAAGCGGGGCGAAAGCCTTTTGCGATAATGTAGCTCCGTGGTTCTAAAAAAAAGAGTAAATTAGCTGCAAGTTTTTTTTCTTTTTTCTTTGAAAAGGAGGGTGACTCCTGGCCTCTGCAACTAGGCCGTGCAAGTAGTTCTGTAGTTGGATCGACCGGTGACCAACATTCCTATTGTGGAGGGTGCGCCGGTTGCCCTGGCCGTGCTTCTTGATGAATGGGGCTCTACCTTCTGGTTCTCTCCGGCGCCCCGGTGTCTGTCCACTGCCCCTTCTTCGGCTCACTCTTGCTGCGGCACGGCGGGCTCCCCATCAACCGAGTTTTTTTTTGTTGTTGTTGAGAAAAACAGACCATTCGAGCTGTTCTGTGATTATTCATCGAGTAGACAAGATAACAAATGGCAGCTCCTATTCAGCGCCGCGGACCCCAACCGGCGCTCACTGCAGCGCCAAGTGGGCCAGCCCACGATGGCGCAACGCACAAAATGTTGTTATAGTGCGAAAAATCCACCAAAAACGGAGCAACCGCGCGGAATTGAACTCGCAACCTACATTCTTGCAGGTGTTTGGCTAACCACTACAGCATCCGGTCGCAAGTGACTAAAATGGGCGCTAAAACTAATAATAGTTATAGCTGCTCATACGTGAATTTCTTTAAAAACAGTGAACAAGATTTGAAAGTTCACATATTTCGAAAAAAGTTCATGAACATGCAAAAAAACGTTGCCCAATTCAAAAAAAGTTCACGAATTAGAAAAAAGTTCACGTATCCAAAAAAGTTCATCGATTTTGAAAAAAGTTCACCTTTTTTTAAAAGTTCATCGATTTTGAAAAAAATCCATCAATTTTAAAAAATTAGTTCATCGGATTTGTAAAAAAGTTCATCAATTTGGAATAAAAATTTCAACGAATTTGAAAAGATATGCATAAAAAATTTGAAACAAGTTCATCAAATTTGAAAAAGTTTGTGCATTTTGTAGAAAAGGAAAAGGTAAAGGATGAAAGAAAATAAACAGAAAAATAGAGGAAAATCCAAAACATAAATTCAGACCAGAAAAAATCCACAACGAAAAAAAAGAAAAAAAATCTGTCTGGAGAAAGTATATAAAAGAGAAAAAGAAAGAACATTATTGCAACCAGTATGTCCGGTTGGTCAGAGCGAGTTAGAATTAAGGTGTAGGTCGCCAGTTTGAATCTCTCTGTCTTTTTGTTTTTTTCGTACTTGTTGTGCACAGAATGCAGCAGAGAGAATATCCGCCTCTCCAAAGAGGTGGAGAAGCTAAAGAAGATTATGGCTAAATCTAAGGTCAAGCTGTAGAACCTTGAGAAAAATTGTTGATGATACCGTCAGTAAGCTAATCCTCCTAACATCCCGTCATTAAGCTGATCAGTTCAAAACTTGTCTGCAATAGCCGAGAAGCGCATCACCGAGCTACAAACTCATCCCGACGCCAACCACCAGCAAACCGAGGCCGCCCAAATCTGCCAATGTACATGCTTTGGCTCAGCCCTATTAGGCGCCTTAATCTATCTCAACAGATTTTTATGCCTAATATGTACGTTACTTCGTATAAGTCTTTCATCGAAGAACTATTTTTTTAGTGAATCCTTAATTGTCTTAATAAATTTTACGTCATTCCAAATCAACAATATATCATCCACATAAATTATTAGAGATGTTATCGTGCTCCCACTTACTTTTTTAAAGGACGAACTTGAGGAGGATCGGAGGCCGGATGACCGACTCGAAGGTGAAGCACCGCCATCCACACGAGGGCCATCCCCGCGAGGACTAAAACCATAACCTATCTACTAGCCAAAGCGAGGCACCGGGATTCCCCTTGCCGCCACCGGCCACTGGAGCGGCAGGCAGAGCGAAGGCGAATTCACAGGCTTGCCGACGGAGATTGAGGGGAGGAAGACTTTGCCCTAGTCCCATTGCGAGAGGGGAAAGAAAGACTCGTAATAGTAGGTTGCCCTTGCAACACTTTTAAGTGTGTGATGTGAGGCCCTGGTGTGACAAAAGTATTTTGTCTAAGACGAGACTTGAACCAAACGCCTTTTTAAATTGATTAAACTTGTTTAATCTTAGGTGTCATAAACTAAGGAAAATTTACTCACAAACTAAACGGGTCCCTTGGTCTCTTCTCTAGTAGCACGCCCCGCTGTATGGTTTTGTTAAAACCTGAATGGATGGATGGCTTTGTTAAAACGTGTACATAATGGAGTATATGGATGGTGCATCTACACTCAGAAGTTGTTGTCTAAGGTTTGGCTGACATTGCAACCCAAAACTGGTTAATTACTAATACTCCCTCTGTTCATTTTTGTAAGTTGTTTAAGACAACTGAAATTGAGCTGTTTTATGTGCTGTCTTAAATGCCTAAAACGTATTACAAAAATGAAAGGAGGGAGTACGTGATTTCAGTATGGAAGGTAGAGCGATGAATCAAATGTTGGAATATTCATACGTTTCAGAAGTCTAAACTACCAAACTTTGGCTGTTTGTATAATGAGGTGTGTGACGGACTAACGTTCTTAATATTAACTGAATGGACAGTCTTTTTTGTCACACGCAGAAGGTCGACCGGCTAGCACCTGAGCTTATTGGCCTTGAAACGGAACAGAGGATCTGTAACTAGTGGGCACTACTTAATATTTCTTCTTCTTGTCCTCCCTTGAGACTTGCGAAACAATGTCCATGGCAACTCGCCATGCCTGAGGTACTTCATCTAAACCAGGAACTGGCCTAGCTAGCTAGTTCTGCTAGTGTCCATAGAAACCCTGCTCTCCTTCTGTAGTTCATCTGAGTCATCCCTGTGCAGATGGAATTAGAAAGCGAGTTAAATCTAGGGCGAACCGCAAGTAGTTATCTGCAAAAGCAACATTTCAACATAAATAGAGAGTGATAGAAAACTCACTGTATAGGTGAGTAGATGAACTGCTTTGGCGGTATCTCGAGTTCATCGGCGCTCTTCTCAAACATTTCCAGAACCTTGCTCATCGTCGGGCGAGACGCCGGCGATATTTGTATGCACCACAGCCCGATAGTGGCCATCTTCTTTGCGATCTCTTCAGGTCCATCAAATCCCAAGTCAAATGGTTGCAAGCTCCCAAATTGTGCGAGGTGACTGTGAGCCCAATCCGGGAAGTACACCTCACTTTCCCTCTCAACACTTGCTCGCAAGTTCTTCCTTCCACCGACCATCTCCAAGAGCACCATACCGAAGCTGTACACATCCGACTTTGTCGACACGACCCCGTACCGCCTCGAGAAGACCTCAGGCGCTATGAACCCGACCGTACCCCTCATGCCATCCATCGACAATAGGTAGCTCTCCTTGGGGTTGCACAACTTCGCCAGACCAAAATCGGCAATCTTCGGGACGAAGTCCTGGTCCAGGAGGATGTTTTGGGGCTTGATGTCAAAGTGTATGATTCGTGTGTTACACCCTCGGTGAAGATACTCCAATCCTCTCGCGATGCCCGTTGCGATCTCATATAGTATCTCCCATCCAAGAGCTTGTTTCGAATTCTCGGTGTAGATGAATTTGTCCAATGACCCATTAGGCATATAATCATAGATGAGAGCTCTCTTTGAACCCTCCAAACAGAAACCAAGCAGAGTGACAACATTGACGTGGGATGTCCTTCTAATGCTGATGACCTCATTTACAAATTCTTCTCCATTTCCGGTCGTGTCATGAAGGAACTTGACAGCGACATGGCGGCCATTTGCTAGGGTGCCCTTGTATACCATGCCATAGCTACCCTGCCCTAGCTTTTCACCAAATGATTTGGTTACTTTCTTGAGGTGTGAGAATTGGTACCTCCTGGGAGCTAGTGAGCCGTAGTTGCCCAATATTTTTTTGATGTTGTCCCTACGGTCGTTGTAGTCCTTTCCTGTCAATGACGGAAATGGAGATCTTCCACTTCTGTGAATCTTCAGAGCAATAATGGAGCACGTCGCGACCAAAACAATTATTGCAACGGCCGAAACTGGAACAAAAAAAAAGTATAATTACTGTTTCAGCAAGTAATTATTTTGACAAGATATAAATCATTATGTAATACTACTATGATAAGTAGCATATATACAAGGTAATCAGGGGAAAAAACACATCCTTTCGTTGCTCAACTTGTCGATTAGAAGGGGATGGAAGGGTTTTGAAGTGATACCTCCCACAATTATGCCCAACTTGCGACGATTCGAAGCTGCAACAAGAAAACTCGTGGTTAATTACGGCGATTCTCAGTCGAACTGTGTATGAATATATATATGATACATTTAACAACAGATAAATGGTACTTCATCCATTTTATATTATATAAATGTGTATGAATAGTTTTCTCAAATGTCAAACTTCATAAACATTAATCAAGTTTATAGAGAATAATATTTCATGATGAATTTAATGATATTGATCTGGTATTCTAGGTGTTGATAACACTCTAAACTTGATCAAAATTTCACTTTCAAAACTGAATCTTTTTTTGAGGGGATCTTTTAAAAACTGAATCTAATATAGACTAGTATATACCATATTTTGTGACCGATACATTATTCAGTTGTTGCAAAGCTTCTTCGTCCTACGTTGACGCCACCGCCAGTCAAGCAAGCGGCTCACACGGGCTGGTTGTACGTTCTGCCGCTGTTTCAATCCATTCAGTGAATGAATTCCTTTCATGGGACCAGCTTGCTGCTTTAATCACGAGGGCCGAGAATTTATGATCGCACTCGATCGGTCGATCGAGACCGTACGTGAAAGACCACGACCTCACTCACTCACCTGACCTCACCATGTACTAGTGTACATCGCTTTCCCACCAACAATTCATTAATGAAGCTACGTAGTTCACATTTAACTCACCTCTTGAGGGGGACGACGGCGCCGGCGCCGGCGCCGGAGCCACGACGATCCTGGTTGTGTTGGGCGGCATGTAGAAGGGCACCACCTCGAACCTCGTGTAGCATGTCAGCGAGTAGGCCCGCCCTCCTTTCGTCCTACGCATACAGAGTATCCATGCATGCATGCATGTCCGGCCGTCGTGTCAGTCCCCACACGCCGCCGGCCGGCGGCAGGCAGCTACGACGTAGATGAACGCATGCGATTGACCAAAATAATACCACAACTTACATGGGCAACGACGCGGCGATTCTCTGGAGGCAGAGGCGGCAGTCGGCGGGGGACAGGCCCGCCACGCACTGCGCGAACCCGTAAAGGCTCTCGTCGGCGGTGATGTTGGTCTGCCCGAACGCGGCAAGCGGACGCGGCTGGCCGTTCGCTCCGGCCTCGGCGGCGGCGGGAGCGAGGCGGTCCATGAGCCGATTGAGCGCGGCGCCGTACCTGTCGGCCTCGCCGGCGCTGGTCATGTTGCCGTTGTAGAAGGAGAACCTCTGCACCGTGTCCGCCTCCGGCCGCGCGAGCTCCCTCCCGTCCGCCGCCGGGTCCGCGTACCGGAGCAAGCAATTGTTGTACAGTATGGTGGCGGACGCAGCGCGCGGGCATAACAGCGTCACGTTCCCGGCCGCCATGCGCAGGCACAGCCGGCACACCTCCGGCGGGCCGGCGTCCGCGTAGCACAAGGCCAGCCCGTACGGCGCGCCATCCTTCGCCTGCTGACTGCGGAACACGGTAGCGTAGCCGTCGCGGGAGCGGCCGGCGGCGGCGACCACGTCCCTGAGCACGCCGCGGAGGCTGGCCCCGTAGGTGCTCACCGCGGTGTAGTTCGCCGGCGAGCACTGGTCCCAGACCTGCACCGTCTGCGCGAGCGCTCCCGGGGCTGCACAGACGACGAGGAGCACGGCGATGGAGAGGAGAGCGTGGGTGGCCATTGCTCTGCTACTGAGAAAGATCGATCGAGACCAAAGCAAAGTCGACCTCTACGTGTGTGAGGAGTGAGTAGTAAAGTGGTCTTTGTTTATTTTGCCACATGACCTCTGAATGATGCGTGGGTCGCCCGGATGGGTCCACAAAGTGCGTCCATCATTTTTTTGTAACTAGTCCTATATGATTGGGCGGTGTTCGGCGATGGTTGGTCGTCGCACTGGGATGGTCTTGCGGAGTACAGATGGTCTTGTGTAGGGGTGGGCATAAAAACCGATGAACGGAACATCAAATTGAAGCCGAAACAAAAAAAAACAAATTTTCAGTTTTTGTCATTGGTATAACTAATTTGGTTTTTACTTTTGAAAACCGAACCAAGTTCGGGCAGTTTGATTTTTAATTCGGTTAACCGAAATTCTACCGAACTGTAGTTTGAAACAATACGCAGAAACATTTTTCCAGATCGACTAAAAAAACGATCAAACCAATGACACGTTTGTTTTTTTTCTCGTATACCCAGCCAGCCCACGTCCCTACAATGGTCTTTATTTTTTAACACAGTACAGAAGCAAGCGGTCATATACACACGTATACACTCACCCCTATGAATGCATACACGCACATCCTACCCTTTTGCTCCCACTGAATGCGCATCGCTAGAAATCCTGAAATAAATCTAGGAATAAATGCGAGCACCAGGACTTGAATCCTGATGGGCTGGGAATACCACAGTCTCTCTAACCATCCAACCACAGGTTGGTTCACATGTCCCTACGATGGTCAAGGCTACCAAGCCAACAACTCACTAGCCCACGTTAAATTTTTTTTTGAGACCCTAAACGGCGCTTGTAGCCCCCGTTTTAGAGAGCTCCTATACGCCGCTTATTGCAACAAGCAGACGAGGATTCACACAAGAGGTTACTGACCTGGGCCGGCCCATTTGCGTGACGCGCGTTTAAAAACAACAAAAATCGGCTGCACCTGGTAGGAATCAAACCCACGATCAGCAGCAGACGCACACGCTTTGCTAGCCAGTCCGCCCGGAAGACTTCTCTTGAGGGTTTACAACGCGACTTTTAAAGAAACGAACAAAAGCGGCAAAACATAAAAGAAGAAAAGAATAGCTCGCACAAATTTGGTAAAAAAATGTGTTTTAGTGCGATCAAACGCCTGACCTCCTGTGAGAGAACGAGGTCACCAGCTCAGCGTTTTTTTAATAATTCGATTGAGATTTTCTTCTCACAAAAGTAAATTGTTTTTTTGTAAAACTATAGGATCGAAAGTATGTATAGAGGTGGGGGGGGGGGTCGGTGTCAAAACCGGCTGATCTCGGGTAGGGGGTCCTGAACTGTGCGTCTAGAATCGATGGTAACAGAAGACGGGGGAACATAATGTTTACCTAGGTTCGGGCCCTCTCTATGGAGGTAATACCCTACGTCCTGCTTGATTGATCTTGATGAATATGAGTATTATAAGAGTTGATCTGCCACGAGATCGTAATGGCTAAATCGTAGAAGTCTAGCCTGTATGACTATGGTTATCAGTATTCGGTCCTATAGACCTAACCCTCCGGTTTATATAGACACCAGAGGGATCTAGGGTTACACAAAGTCGGTTACAGAGAAAGGAATCTTCATCTTTAATCGCCAAGCTTGCCTTCCACGCAAAGGAGAGTCCCATCCGGACACGTTGAGAGTCTTCGGTCTTCATATCTTCACAGCCCATCTGTCCAGCCCATGGCTAACAGGCCGGGCGCCCGAGGACCCCTTAGTCCAGGACTCCCTCAGTAGCCCCTGAACCAGGCTTCAATGATGAGGTGTCCGGCGTGCAAATTGTCTTCGGCATTGCAAGACGGGTTCCCCTTTCCGAACTCCAAGATAGTCTCCGGACGAGAGATGTGTCCGGATCTGCAACATGAATACCACACACACAGCCGTAGAGAGTATAATATTTCACGAGTCCAATCTGCTGACAACTTTTTCGTAATGTGACATCACATCCACCCGGTCATTATTTCGAACCGTTTTCGTCTGCCGTTCCGCGTTTCGGGATGCGGTTTCCATTGGCACGTCTTGTCAACGCAGAGATCGCGTCCCCTTATTGCGGGATTCTCATCAATACGGGCGTGGGTAACCTAATCGTGCCGTTTGCACAGCCCTTGGGAATAGGCGAGTTTTAAGGCGAGTGGGGAGGCGTTCAATATTCACTGCCTTTATAAGGAGATAAGATTTCCCTTTCTTCACCCACTCCTTCTCCTCCTCTCTGTCCTTCCATTCTCGAGCTCCAGCGCCCAAGTTCCCATCTTCTCCTCCTCCAGGAAACACTCAATCATGTCCGGATCTGGAGGCCAAGGCAAGTGGATGGTCTCCTCCGTCAAGGAGAAGGACATCACCCAGCTTCGGGCGGCCGGGTATCTGGCGAAAGGAATCGCCCACCGTCTGCCCACCAAGGGGCAAGTCATCCCCACCCCGAAGCCTACTGAGAGGGTAGTTTTCCTCCCTCACTTCGTCCGCGGATTGATGTACTGTTACGGGCTAGATTTCCATGATCTAGCCCCGAACTCCTTCCTCAACATCTCGACAGTCATTGTCATGTGCGATGCCTTCCTCCGCATCCAGCCCCACTTCGGATTATGGCTCAAGATCTTCAACATGAAGCCGAAGGTGGTGGACGGTCAGCACGCGGAGTGCGGAGGCGCCATGGTGAGCAAGATGCCCAATGTCACTTGGCCCACAGGCACTTTTGTGGAGGCTGTCAAGGAATGGCAGAAGCAGTGGTTCTACATCACAGAGCCATGCGGCGCCACTTGGGCGGCGGCCTCCGAATTCAAGTTCAGAGCTCCAATGCGGCTCACTTCCTGGCTAAAGAAAGGCCTGGACTGGTCTTCGTCGGACGAACTGACAGCGCTGCAAACGCGCACAAGAGCATGGTGGATAAAAACATCAAGCTCGTCGACGTGATTCAGGTGATGCTGGTTCGCCGGATCCTCCCCTGCCAAAGCCAGGCCTGCCCTTTATGGGAATTCAATCCGGCGAAGCACCAAACCCTGGAAAGGCTCTTCGGAACTACTCACGAGGACGCCTGGAAGTTGCTCTTTAAGGGCAACGAGAAGCCGCCGATCATAGACTCGGACTGCGGGCACGATCTTGCCCACCCCGCTAATGCGGTAAGACTTTCACGCCTCGAGGCTCGTCCTCCACTTTCTTGCTCAAGGAGGGTATCTAAAAAACTTTACTGTTTACTTTTCAGGCATGGACAGAGAAAGCGGAGCGGATTCGATGTCCAGCTCCGTTGCCTGAGGAACCAGTCATCCCACTTCTGGAGAAGATGCTGGTTCCAGCGCCCTACAAGGCGCCGGAGAAGAAGGCCAAGAAGAAGGCCAAGGGGAGCAAAGGCTGCCCTCGCTACAAGGGTACTTCGGACGTGACGTCCGAAGACGACGAGGATCTCTCCTCCGCCGCCGAAGACGACGAGGAGGAGGAGGAAGAAAGCCACTCTCCCCCGAATGGGGGAGGAAGAAGAGGGCGGCCTCCACCAGTCTGGAGGCGGGGGCGCCCAAGAGGGGGAAGGGCCCCCTCGCGGATAACTCCGCGTGGGACGTCGACATCAGCTCAGAGCGACCCCCCCGAAGCAAGCCCCTGGCCGCATCATAAGTACTAAAGACCCGCATATGTGTAGGTATCCAGCCCCTTCTCTTTATGGTATTAACATGTTCAGTTATGCTATTGCAGTCCGGCCCACGACAGCCTCCAGCGATCCTCCTCAGGAGGTTCGTTGGATTCAAAGGCGATGGCCAGCAAGTCACCGTCGGCCGCTCACTCTCCCAAGGCCAAGGGTGACAACGAGGTGACGTCCCAAAGGACCTTCTCTGGCCAGGGAGATGTTCAGGAGGCTGTTAGGGTGGCGCCAGAGGGCGAAACCTCGGTCGTCGGACACATGGGGAAGAAAATCCCCAGGGGGACTGGCGATGGGGGCCATGTTCAGTTCGGCCCCCAGCCGGAGACGGTTCCGGAGACCTATACAGCTCCGGAATCCGGCGAGCAGCCTCCTTCGAGGGAAGGAGGTCCGCCTATTCCGCCGGTGACCTCTGTCCAACCAGAGGCACCGGATAATCTGCTGGAAGTGCTACGAGGCGCTTCCATTGTGGATGAACACCGTATCCTTATGGGTACGGTGATTGAAAGGGTTCAGTCCGTCAAGAGCGGACTAACCGAGGCCTGCAACAGCCTGCTGACAGGTTTTGAGGTAAGCGACGCAAAAGAGAAAAGTCCATATATAGACAGTAGCCCCTGAGACACTGTCTGGTGTTCGGAAAGAAAAAGCCAGACAAAGGATCAAATACCCTGCAGGGAACTAACTAAATATGTCTTATGTGACTGGGCAGGCGTCGCTGGAGGCCGCGACCTCGCATACTGCCAAAGTCTCTGGACTGAAGCAGAAACTGGAGCGGGTCGAGGACGAGCTCGGCCAAGGGAGGAAGCAGCTGGAAGACCAGCAAGGTATGTAATGACTCGTTATATATTCAGAAATAATAAACAATGTTTTATTGACCGTAATGTCATGATGTGTGTTGGAGCGACGACCGAGGTCGAGGCCCTAAAACAGGCCCTGGCCAAAGCCGAGGAGAAAGCTGTCAAGGATCAAGCTGCCCTTAAGAAGCTCAAGGCCAGGCTTAACGAGGTTCAGCAAGAGCTCGTAGATGCTGTTAAAAAATGCGAGACCTTGGAGGGCGACGTTTCGGCTCGAGACACTGAACTCGCCAAGGCTCGCCAAATCGCAGAAGAGGCCCGGGTTGAAGCCCAGGGCGCCCTCCAGGAGATCCAGGAGGCCAAGAAGATTGCAGCGGGTAAGGCATTTAGTATGCAAAGCAAGTATGTGAAGAAGAAGTATTTCTTACTAACCCGAATTCGGAGTTCTCCAGGGGCGTTTGCGGATCTGCCATGCAGTGCGTCCGACGCTGCGGAGTTCTTCCGGGCCGAAGAAGGGAGCTCACGGAGAAGCTGTTCTGGTCGCAGTACCTTGCACTAGAACATCCAGTGCCCTTTAGCGATCAGCTGAAACAGCTGGTCGAGCTGCATAGGATGGCCGAACTGGCCATGAAGGATTTGATAATCCGGCTCTGGCCTGCTGAAGCTATACGCAGCAGCTACTTCAGCCTCGTGAAGCTGCTAGTGAATGCCTGTCCTCGGCTGGACGTTGTCAAGCGATCAGTCTGCATCGAGGGCGCGCGCATGGCCTTCGCACGAGTCAAGGTGTGGTGGGCGAAGATGGACGCTGTCAAGCTTGTGACCGAGGGTCCGCCTGAGGGCAAAGAGCACCGTAAGCCCGAACTGTATTTTGATAGTGTCCTGGAGGGATCCCGCATTGTGGCGGACCAATGTGCTAAGGATATTGTTTTTGAATGAATACATTCGTATTATCCCTGCGTTGTATGATAAAACAAAGCCATTATGTAATATAATGCTTGTATTAAAATTTTGTTTTACCTCCTGCGTGACCGTTTTTATTAAATCTGAGAGTTGGCCAGTCGTCGGCTTCAGCCCCCATGTAGGAAGTATATGGGTGTTCGGTTGGCACCAAAACACACTTGATCCAAAGATTTTCGGTCCGTTAAGGAGGTGTTAGCGCTGCGAACCAGGCAATCGGACTATACGGCTTTACCACCCTCACTTAGCCATAGGAGTTTGACAGATAAAATTTAGGCGCAGCCCCTAGTGTTCGTATGTCCGAACTTGGGATGCTGTAGACACCTGATCGGGTGAAAATTGATCCTTCACGAAATGCGGAAAAAACCTCTAACAATTTGTAACCTCTCGAACAGCTGACCGGCTCACGCCGCATCATGACAGTCACTTTTCGGCTTTCTCTACTGAGGTGCTCAGCCGGATGAACCAGGGCACAATCGCAGTAGTTCTCCCTTTACTACCTAGCCGATATAGCGAAACGTAAGGTACTAAGCACAGGAGCCGGGCAACCCAACTATTGACCAAAGACATGATTCAGAGCCGATGCATATAATGCTAAAGATCGGGGGTGCCGAACTATACTGTAAAAGTGTTCGGACTTTGTTGCCGTATTATGGGGCATAATGAAGCCCCTAGCGAATCAAAGCGTACCAGAGTGTATGGGTGCAATTGATAAAAATATCAAGAAAAAGAAAAAAGGAAAGGGACAGTAAGCCAGTGCCACAAATATTGGGACTGCGAACTAGTTTCCATAATAGCATAATTAATACGTTAAAGCGTATTTGTATAAGTAGTGCAATAAGCAATAGGGCTATTTAACATGCCACAACCAAGGCAAAGCTGCGTGCGGGTACCGAGAACAGGTAGAGTGATCATTGAAGGGGCCGCCTAGAGCTTCCCTTATGTGTCCGAGCTGCTTGCCGCCTTGGTGTATTTTATCCTTCAAAAGGGCAGGTGATCCGGCCTTCAGGGAGGGCCTGTGGAAAAGAAACCTGAAAAGGAGAAAAAAGGGTAAAAGTGAACGCATGTGTGTATCCGGGGTCGGTCGAGCCGTACTATGGATCACGAGCTAGTTATGCCTCCGTCGATGCCCATGGAATTTTGGGTGCGTAGTTATGTACGCGCGGTACTAATGCCACCACCTGATCGGGACCGGGACAGAGGCCGAATTGCTAATCGAGCTCTTGACGAGCCGAGCTGTCATGCTGCAGAATAGTCCGGACCCTTTTGACAGTGTCCGGGAGCTTGGCCGCCGAATTGAGGTTCTGATTGAAAAGGCCACTCTCTACCTCTGCTGCTAAGGCAACGGTATGCTCTTCGGTACAAAGGGAGCGTTCCGTATTTCCATTGACTGTTATGACGCCGCGTGGTCCGGCCATCTTGAGCTTGAGATAAGCGTAGTGAGGTACCGCGTTGAAACGAGCAAATGTGGTTCTTCCAAGAAGTGCATGATTGCCGCTGCGGAAGGGGACGATATCGAAGATTAACTCTTCACTTCGGAAGTTGTCCGGAGATCCAAAGACAACCTCTAGTGTGATTGAGCCCGTACAGCGGGCCTCTACACCTGGTATGACTCCTTTAAAGGTAGTCTTTGTGGGCTTAATCCGTGATGGGTTAATGCCCATTTTGCGCACTGTATCCTGATAATGATTGGATCCGTCAATGATTGGATCGAGGACCAGTGCGGCCGACCCGCCGTGACGGACACTGGTCAGATGGTCTCGGCGATCAAATGTGATCGGGAAGGAGGACCATGGGTTGAATTTTGGGGCGACTGGCTCCATCACGTAGACGTCCCTGAGTGCATGCTTGCGTTCCCTCTTGGGGATGTGGGTAGCATATATCATATTCACCGTTTTGACCTGAGGGGGGAATTTCTTCGGTCCCCCTGTGTTCGGTGGCCTAGTATCCTCATCATCGTCCTCGCTCTGCGACCCCTTCTCCTTGTTATCGACATTTAACTTGCCGGCCTGTTTGAAGACCCAACAATCTCTGTTGGTGTGGTTGGCTAGTTTTTCTGGGGTGCCATGTATCTGGCACGGACGATCGAGTATGCGGTCCAGACTGGATGAGCCCGATTGTTCTTATTGTACGGCTTCTTCCGCTGATCGGACTTGGAACCACTGAATCCGGCGTTAACCGCCATGTCATCGGTATGGTTGGCGTTGATTCGGCGCTTGTGTCTGTTGCGTTGGGGCTTGCTACTGCTATCCTTGGCTTCAGAGGTGCCAGGTTCGCTTGCATTATTGTTGCAACGGGCTAGCCAACTATCTTCGCCCGCGCAAAAGCGGGTCATAAGTGCCGTAAGAGCCGCCATGGCCTTCGGCTTTTCCTGGCCGAGGTGGCGGGAGAGCCATTCGTCACAGATGCTATGTTTAAAGGCCGCTAGGGCTTCGGCGTCCGGACAGTCGACGATCTGGTTCTTTTTGGTTAAGAACCTAGTCCAGAATTTCCAGGCTAATTCTCCGGGCAGTTGGACTATATGACTTACATCATCTGCATCCGGAGGCCGGACGTATGTTCCTTGGAAGTTGTCCAAGAAGGCTTCTTCCAAGTCTTCCCAGCTGCCGATGGAGTTTTCTGGCAGACTGTTCAACCAGTACCGGGCTGGTCCTTTGAGTTTTAGTGGGAGATATTTGATGGCGTGGAGATCATCACCACGAGCCATATGAATATGGAGGAGAAAATCTTCGATCCAGACCGCGGGGTCTGTTGTCCCATCATATGGTTCGATGTTTACGGGTTTAAACCCTTTTGGGAATTCATGATCCATTACTTCGTCAGTGAAGCAAAGAGGGTGTGCGGCGCCTCTATATCGGGCCACATCGCGACGTAGCTCCGATGGAGTCCGTCCGCGGAGTTCGGCCCGAGAGTGACTAGGCTTGTTGCGTCCGAATAGGTGGCCGTCATCACGTGTCGGGGCGCGCCCTCGCGATCCGTAGATCGATCTAGTATGTCCTGCATTATTATCCAATTTTTGCCGTAGGTCGTAGGTATGTCCCCAAGCTAATTTATCTCTACCCTTACGGTGAGGTGGAGCAGGCTGGTGTTCGGCTTGAGTTGCCGCTTTGTCCCGACCCCGTGGTGGTCGGTCAGCCGCATTGCGCGATGATGGTATGGGCTCCAACGCCTCATCATCAAACTGAGGTAGCAATTTATGCTACGGGTAACTTTTGGCTGGGCGCTTAAGGTCGTATTCTTCGGCTGCCAGGACATGGGTCCATTTATCGTTGAGCAGATCTTGATCATATTGAAGCTGCTGCTGCTTCTTTTTCAGGCTCCTTGCAGTGGCTATTAGCTGGCGCTTAAAGCGCTCCTGCTCGAGGGGTTCCTCAGGCACGATAAAGTCTTCATTGCCGAGGCTCACCTCCTCCTCGGAGAGCGGATGATAACTACCATCCCCCGAGTCTTCGTTTATGGCCTGTTTGTCAGGGCTGACTTGCCCATCCTCCTGATTGTCCTGTTCGGTAGTTTGTTCGTCGTGGTCTTCTACGTCTTTGGCACCATCCGGAGTGTTGTCGTCTCCTGTGCCGGTGTTGCTGTCCTTGCTGCGGCGTGGTTTAGAGCGGCACCGCTGACGCCGGCGCTTTGGTTGTGTCTTAGGGGGGCTATCCTCCACTGGGTTTTCCTTGTCATCGCCGCTATTATCTTTTGGCGTATCCACCATGTATATGTCATATGAGGAAGTGGCCGTCCATCATCCGGTGAACGGCGGATTTTGGGCCTCCTCCTCTCCAGCATCATCGTCCATACCGTCGATGTCTTCAGAGTCATAATCGAGCGCGTCTGTTAGGTCTTCAACAGTGGCTATGAAGTGGGTGGTGGGTGGGAAACATAATTCTCCATCGTCAGCCTCCAGTTCGAACCGGACATAATTCGGCTGTGAGTCCCCCGCCAAGGACAAATTCTTTAATGAGTTTAGTACATCGCCGAAAGGAGAGTGTCGGAAGATGTCTGCGGCACCGAATTCGAAGATCGATAACCGATCAAGCTCGGCGTCTGCGGACGCACATGGTTTGGAACTCATAGCCGGGAACGAGTCCGGAGTTTCGGTGACACAGATATCACATGAGGCTAAGTCTGTGTGCGGCTCCAACGCCGCGGAATCTGTGGCCTCCGTGGCGGGGTTGAGCTTCCCGTCCTTGGATGGCGCGATTTGCTCCGGATCTAAGGCCAGAGTAGTTACAGGAGCTATCTCCTGGATGTGGTCCGATGACAGATTTAAGTCATGTTCATCGAGGTGACACGGAGCGGCTGTCGCGGTCTCGAATCCATCGAAGATCAAGTCTCCGCGGATGTCCGCGACGTAATTCAAGCTCCCGAATCTGACCTGATGGCCAGGGGCGTAGCTTTCGATCTGCTCCTGATGGCCAAGCGAGTTGGCCTGCAGTGCGAAGCTGCCAAACACGAAGATATGTCCGGGGAGGAAGACTTCTCCTTGGACAGCGTCGTTGTAGATGATCGAAGGGGCCATCAAACCTCTTGACGATGGCACAGTGGAACTCTCAATGAAAGCACCAATGTCGGTGTCAAAACCGGCGGATCTTGGGTAGGGGGTCCCGAACTGTGCGTCTAGGATCGATGGTAACAGGAGACGGGGGACACAATGTTTACCCAGGTTCGGGCCCTCTCTATGGAGGTAATACCCTACGTCCTGCTTGATTGATCTTGATGAATATGAGTATTACAAGAGTTGATCTACCACGAGATCGTAATGGCTAAACCCTAGAAGTCTAGCCTGTATGACTATGGTTATCAGTATTCGGTCCTATAGACCTAACCCTCCGGTTTATATAGACACCGGAGGGATCTAGGGTTACACAAAGTCGGTTACAGAGAAAGGAATCTTCATGTTTAATCGCCAAGCTTTCCTTCCACGCAAAGGAGAGTCCCATCCGGACACGTTGAGAGTCTTCGGTCTTCATGTCTTCACAGCCCATCAGTCCGGCCCATGGCTAACAGGCCGGACGCCCGAGGACCCCTTAGTCCAGGACTCCCTCAGGGGGTGATTAGACTACTTATGCAAATAAAAATCTAGCATTTTCCCAGTTTTAAGTCTTGGCAGATTTTAGCAACTTAGTACAAGTCAAGCAATCAACCTACACATGCAATTCTAAGAGTATAGCAGAGGAATGTAAATCATTGCATATGAAGGTAAAGGGGAGGAGTTTGGAGGGAGCAAATGCAATGTAGACACGAAGATTTTTCCCGTGGTTCTGATAGGTGGTGCTATCGTACGTCCACGTTGATGGAGACTTCAACCCACGAAGGGTAACGGTTGCGCGAGTCCACGGAGGGCTCCACCCACGAAGGGTCCACGAAGAAGCGACCTTGTCTATCCCACCATGGCCATCGCCCACGAAGGACTTGCCTCACTAGGGTAGATCTTCACGAAGTACGCGATCTCCTTGCTCGTGCAAACTCCTTGGTTCAACTTCACAATCTTGACGGAGGCTCCCAAGTGACACCTAACCAATCTAGGAGACACCACTCTCCAAAAGGTAATAGATGGTGTGTTGATGATGAACTCCTTGCTCTTGTGCTTCAAATGATAGTCTCCCCAACACTCAACTCTCTCTCTCTCTCACAGATTTGGATTTGTTGGAAAGATGATTTGAGTGGAAAGCAACTTGGGGAAGGCTAGAGATCAAGATTCTTGTGGTTGGATTGGAATATCTTGGTCTCAACACATGAGTAGGTGGTTCTCTGTCAAAAAATGAATGCTGGAAGTGTAGGCACATTCTGATGGCTCTCTCCACGAATGGAGGAAGGGTGGAGGGGTATATATAGCCTCCACATAAAATGTAACCGTTACACACAATTTACCAAACCCGGTGGGACCGAATACTCAAAGTCGGTCAGACCGATTTAGTTCAAAATGTGAACGTTAGGATTTTTGGTGGGACCGACATGTCAACTCGGTGGGACCGATTTCATTAGGGTTATGGCATAACGTAATCTCGATGAGACCGATCACATGAACTCGGTGAGACCGATTTCTATAATAGGCAAACAGAGAGTTGGTCAGGCAAACTCGATGGGACCGATCGCTCATTTCGGTGAGACTGAAACATTACGAAGAGGAAACAAAGAGTTTGCATTGCGAACTCGGTGGGACCGATCGCTCATCTCGGTTAGACCGAAACGTTATGAAGGGAAACAGAGAGTTTGCAATCCCATCTCGGTGAGACCTAGATCCCTATCGGTGAGACCGAACTGATTAGGTTTCTGGTTATGGCTATGTCAAATGAACTCGGTGGCGCCGGATAGATCAAATCGGTGGGGCTGAGTTTTGAAGGAAATATGCGCTAGAGGCAATAATAAAGTTCTTATTTATATTTCCTTATATCATGATAAATGTTTATTATTCAAGCTAGAATTATATTAACTGGAAACTTAGTACATGTGTGAATACATAAACAAACAGAGTGTCCCTAGTATGCCTCTACTAGACTAGCTCGTTAATCAAAGATGGTTTAGTTTCCTGGCCATGGACATGTGTTGTCATTTGATGAACGGGATCACATTATTAGAGAATGATGTGATGGACAAGACCCATCTGTTAGCTTAGCACTATGATCGTTTAGTTTATTGCTATTGCTTTCTTCATGACTTATACATGTTCCTATGACTCTGAGATTATGCAACTCCCGAATACCGGAGGAACACTTAGTGTGCTATCAAACATCACAACGTAACTGGGTGATTATAAAGATGCTCTACAAGTGTCTCCGATGGTGTTTTTTGAGTTGGCATAGATCGAGATTAGGATTTGTCACTCTGATTGTCGGAGAGGTATCTCTGGGCCCTCTCGGTAATGCACATCACTATAAGCCTTGCAAGCAATGTGACTAATGAGTTAGTTGTGGGATGATGCATTACGGAACTAGGTATGGTGATACCGACGATCGAATCTCAGGCAAGTAACATACCGATGACAAAGGGAACAACGTATGTTGTTATGCGGTTTGACCGATAAAGATCTTCGTAGAATATGTAGGAGCCAATATGAGCATCCAGGTTCCGCTATTGGTTATTGACCAGAGATGTGTCTCGGTCATTTCTACATAGTTCTCGAACCCGTAGGGTCCGTGATACGTCTCCAACGTATCTATAATTTTTGGTTGTTCCATGCTATTATATTATCTGTTTTGGATGTTTATGGGCTTTATTTTACACTTTTATATTATTTTTGGGACTAATCTATTGACCCAGAGCCCAGTGCCAGTTCTTGTTTTTTCCCTTGTTTCAGTGTTTCGAAGAAAAGGAATATCAAACGGAGTCGAAACGGAATGAAACCTTCTGGAGAAGTTATTTTTGGAAGGAAAGCAACCCGGGAGACTTGGAGTCCACGTCAAGGAAGCTTCGAGGAGGCCACGAGGTAGGGGGCGCGCCCTCCACCCTCGTGGGCACCTCGTGGCTCCCCTGACGTACTTCTTCCTCCTATATATACCCATATACCCTAAAAACTTCGGGGAATATAATAGATCGGGAGTTCCGCCGCCGCAAGCCTCTGTAGCCACCAAAAACCAATCGGGACCCTGTTCCGGCACCCTGCCGGAGGGGGGAACCCTCACCGGTGGCCATCTTCATCATCCCGGCACTCTCCATGATGAGGAGGGAGTAGTTCACCCTCGGGGCTGAGGGTATGTACCAGTAGCTATGTGTTTGATCTCTCTCTCTCTCTCTCTCTCTCTCTCTCTCTCTCGTGTTCTTGATTTGGCACGATCTTGATGTATCGCGAGCTTTGCTATTATAGTTGGATCTTATGTTGCTTCTCCCCCTCTACTCTCTTGTAATGGATTGCGTTTTCCCTTTGAAGTAATCTTATCGGATTGAGTATTTAATGATTTGAGAACACTTGATGTATGTCTTGCCGTGCGTATCTGTGGTGACAATGGGATATCACGTGATTCACTTGATGTATGTTTTGGTGATCAACTTGCGGGTTCCACCCATGAACCTATGCATAGGGGTTGGCACACGTTTTTGTCTTGATTCTCCGGTAGAAACTTTGGGGCACTCTTTGAGGTTCTATGTGTTGGTTGAATAGATGAATCTGAGATTGTGTGATGCATATCGTATAATCATACCCACGGATACTTGAGGTGACATTGGAGTATCTAGGTGACATTAGGGTTTTGGTTGATTTGTGTCTTAAGGTGTTATTCTAGTAGGAACTCTAGGGCTGTTCGTGGCACTTATAGGAATAGCCCAACGGATTGATTAGAAAGAATAACTTTGAGGTGGTTTCGTACCCTACCATAATCTCCTCGTTTGTTCTCCGCTATTAGTGACTTTGGAGTGACTCTTTGTTGCATATTGAGGGATAGTTATATGATCCAATTATGTTATTATTGTTGAGAGAACTTGCACTAGTGAAAGTATGAACCCTAGGCCTTGTTTCCTAGCATTGCAATACCGTTTACGCTCACTTTTATCGCTTGCTACCTTGGTGTTTTTATATTTTCAGATTACAAAAACCTATATCTACCATCCATATTGCACTTGTATCACCATCTCTTCGCCGAACTAGTGCACATATACAATTTACCATTGTATTGGGGACACTAGTGACTCTTTGTTATTTGGTTGCAGGGTTGCTTGAGAGAGACCATCTTCATCCTACGCCTCCCACGGATTGATAAACCTTAGGTCATCCACTTGAGGGAAATTTGCTACTGTCCTACAAACCTCTGCACTTGGAGGCCCAACAACGTCTACAAGAAGAAGGTTGCGTAGTAGACATCAAGCTCTTTTCTGGCGCCATTGCTGGGGAGGTGAGTGCTTGAAGGTATATCTTTAGATCTTGCAATCGAATCTTTTTGTTTCTTGTTTTATCACTAGTTTAGTCTATAAAAGAAAACTACAAAAAGTGGAATTGAGTTTGTCTCATACGCTTCATCTTTTTAATGTCTTTCGTGAAAATGATGGGAAGGAAAATTGTGCTCAAGTACTAGAAGAAGAATTACATAGAATGCTTGGCATAAAATATGTGAATGATGAGCATGATTGCAATGTTATTAGTATGAATTCTTTGAATACCCATGATGCTAATGATCTGCAAAGGCACAAGCTTGGGGATGCTATGTTTGATGAAGATGATATGTTTAGTCCCCCAAGTTTCGATGAGCAAATTTATTATGATGAAAGCATGCCTCCTATCTATGATGATTATTGTGATGACACGTATGCTATAAAGAATAAACATAACCATGAAACTTGTCATCATGATTTTAATTTTCAATTGGATTATGCTTCACATGATAGTTATTTTGTTGAGTTTGCTCCCACTACTATTCATGAGAAGAAATTTGCTTGTGTGGAGAGTAGTAAATTTTCTATGCTTGTAGATCATGAAAAGAATGCTTTAGGTGCTGGTTATATTGTTGAATTCATTCATGATGCTACTGAAAACTATTATGAGGGAGGAACATATGCTTGTAGGAATTGCAATAATATCAAGTTTCCTCTCTATGTGCTTAAAGTTTTGAAGTTATGCTTGTTTTGCCTTCCTATGCTAGTTGATTATTGTTCCCATAAGTTGTTTGCTCACAAAATCCCTATACATAGGAAGTGGGTTAGACTTAAATGTGCTAGTCATATTCTTCATGATGCTCTCTTTATGTTTCAATTCTTATCTTTTATGCGAGCATCATTGAAATCATCATGCCTAGCTAGGGGCGTTAAACGTTAGCGCTTGTTGGGAGGCAACCCAACTTTATTTTAGTTTCTTGATTTTTGGTTCTGTTTAGTAATAAATAATCCATCTAGCCTCTGTTTAGATGTGGTTTTGTGTTTTAATTAGTGTTTGTGCCAAGTTAAACCTATATGATCTTCTTGGATGATAGTTATTTGATCTTGCAGAAATTTCTAGAAACTTTCTGTTCACGAAAATAATTGTTAAAAATCACCAGAACGTGATAAAATACTGATTCCAATTGCTGCTGGTCAAATAAAAAATTGCCTAGGTCGTCCTATTTTGGCTGATTTTTTGGAGTTCCAGAAGTTTGCGTTAGTTACAGATTACTACAGACTGTTCTGTTTTTGACAGATTCTGTTTTTCGTGTGTTGTTTGCTTATTTTGATGAATCTAAGGCTAGTAAAATAGTTTATAAACCATAGAGAAGTTGGAATACAGTAGGTTTAACATCAATATAAATAAAGAATGAGTTCATTACAGTACGTTGAAGTGGTCTTTTGTTTTCTTTCGCTAACGGAGCTCACGAGATTTCTGTTGAGTTTTGTGTTGTGAAGTTCTCAAGTTTTGGATGAAAGATTTTGATGGATTATGGAACAAGGAGTGGCAAGAGCCTAAGCTTGGGGATGCCTATGGCACCCCCAAGATAATCTAAGGACACCAAAAAGGCAAAGCTTGGGGATGCCCCGGATGGCATCCCCTCTTTCGTCTTCGTTCATCGGTAACTTTACTTGGAGCTATATTTTTATTCACCACATGATATGTGTTTTGCTTGGAGCGTCGTTTTATTTTCTTTTGTTTTGCTTGCTGTTTGAATAAAATATCAAGATCTGAAATTCTTAAATGTTAGAGAGTCTTCACATAGCTACATAATTATTTGACTACTCATTGATCTTCACTCATATCTTTTGGAGTAGTTTGTCATTTGCTCTAGTGCTTCACTTATATCCTTTTAGAGCACAATGGTGGTTTTGTTTTGAAGAAATAGATGAACTCTCATGCTTCACTTATATTATTTTGAGAGTCTTAAACAGCATGGTAATTTGCTTAATCCTAATATGCTAGGTATTCAAGACTAGTAAAAACTTTCTTATGAGTGTGTTGAATACTAAGAGAAGTTTGATGCTTGATGATTGTTTTGAGATATGGAGGTAGTGATATCAAAGTCGTGCTAGTTGAGTAGTTGTGAATTTGAGAAATGCTTATGTTGAAGTTTGCAAGTCCCGTAGCATGCACGTATGGTAAACGTTATGTAACAAATTTGAAACATGAGGTGTTCTTTGATTGTCCTCCTTATGAGTGGCGGTCGGGGACGAGCGATGGTCTTTTCCTACCAATCTATCCCCCTAGGAGCATGCGCGTAGTGCTTGGTTTTTGATGACTTGTAGATTTTGCAATAAGTATGTGAGTTCTTTATGACTAATGTTGAGTCCATGGATTATACGCACTCTCACCCTTCCATCATTGCTAGCCTCTTCGGTACCGTGCATTGCCCTTTCTCACATTGAGAGTTGGTGCAAACTTCGCCAGTGCATCCAAACCCCGTGATATGATACGCTCTTTCACACATAAACCTCATTATATCTTCCTCAAAACAGCCACCATACCTACCTATTATGGCATTTCCATAGCCATTCCGAGATATATTGCCATGCAACTTTCCACCATTCCGTTTATCATGACACATTCATCATTGTCATATTGCTTAGCATGATCATATAGTTGACATAGTATTTGTGGCAAAGCCACTGTTCATAATTCTTTCATACATGTCACTCTTGATTCATTGCATACCCCGGTACACCGCCGCAGGCATTCATATAGAGTCATACTTTGTTGTAGTATCGAGTTGTAATCATTGAGTTGTAAATAAATAGAAGTGTGATGATCATCATTTAATAGAGCATTGTCCCAATAAAAAAAAGAGAAAGGCCAAATAAAAAAAGAAGGCCCAAAAAAAGGGGGCAATGCTACTATCCTTTTTTCCACACTTGTGCTTCAAAGTAGGACCATAATCTTCATGATAGAGAGTCTCTTGTTTTGTCACTTTCATATACTAGTGGGAATTTTTCATTATAGAACTTGGCTTGTATATGCCAACAATGGGCCTCCTCAAGTGCCCTAGGTCTTCGTGAGCAAGCAAGTTGGATGCACACCCACTTAGTTTCTTTTGTTGAGCTTTCATACATTTATAGCTTTAGTGCATCCGTTGCATGGCAATCCCTACTCCTTGCATTAACATCAATCGATGGGCATCTCGATAGCTCATTGATTAGCCTCGTTGATGTGAGACTTTCTCCTTTTTTGTCTTCTCCACATAACCCCCATCATCATATTCTATTCCACCCATAGTGCTATGTACATGGCTCGCGCTCATGTATTGCGTGAAAGTTTATAAGTTTGATATTACTAAAGTATGAAAAAATTGCTTGGCTTGTCATCGGGGTTGTGCATGATGAGAGCATTCTTGTGTGACAAAAATGGAGCATGACTAAACTATATGATTTTGTAGGGATGAACTTTCTTTGGCCATGTTATTTTGAGAGGACATAATTGCTTAGTTAGTATGCTTGAAGTATTATTATTTTTATGTCAATATGAACTTTTATCTTGAATCTTTCAGATCTGAATATTCATACCACAATTAATAAGAATTACATTGAAATTATGCCAAGTAGCATTCCACATCAAAAATTCTGTTTTTATCATTTACCTACTCGAGGACGAGCAAGAATTAAGCTTGGGGATGCTGATACGTCTCCAACATATCTATATTTTTTGATTGTTCCATGCTATTATATTATCTGTTTTAGATGTTTATGGGCTTTATTTTACACTATAATATTATTTTTGGGACTAACCTATTGACCCAGAGCCCAGTGCCAGTTCCTGTTTTTCCCTTGTTTTAGTGTTTCGAAGAAAAGGAATATCAAACGGTTTTGAAACGGAATGAAACCTTCTGGAGAAGTTATTTTTGGAAGGAAAGCAACCCGGGAGACTTGGAGTCCACGTCAAGGAAGCTTCGAGGAAGCCACGAGGTAGGTGGGCGCGCCCACCCCCCTAGGGCGCGCCCTCCACCCTCGTGGGCCCCTCGTGGCTCCCCTGACGTACTTCTTCCTCCTATATATACCCATATACCCTAAAAACTCCGGGGAACAGAATAGATCGGGAGTTCCGCTGCCGCAAGCCTCTGTAGCCACCAAAAACCAATGGGGACCCTGTTCGGGCACCCTCCCGGAGGGGGGAACCCTCACCGGTGGCCATCTTCATCATCCCGGCGCTCTCCATGACGAGGAGGGAGTAGTTCACCCTCGGGGCTGAGGGTATGTACCAGTAGCTATGTGTTTGATCTCTCTCTCTCTCGTGTTCTTGATTTGGCACGATCTTGATGTATCGCGAGCTTTGCTATTATAGTTGGATCTTATGTTGCTTCTCCCCCTCTACTCTCTTGTAATGGATTGAGTTTTCCCTTTGAAGTAATCTTATCGGATTGAGTCTTTAATGATTTGAGAACACTTGATGTATGTCTTGTCGTGCGTATCTGTGGTGACAATGGGATATCACGTGATTCACTTGATGTATGTTTTGGTGATCAACTTGCGGGTTCCACCCATGAACCTATGCATAGGGGTTGGCACACGTTTTTGTCTTGATTCTCCGATAGAAACTTTGGGGCACTCTTTGAGGTTCTATGTGTTGGTTGAATAGATGAATCTGAGATTGTGTGATGCATATCGTATAATCATACCCATGGATACTTGAGGTGACATTGGAGTATCTAGGTGACATTAGGGTTCTGGTTGATTTGTGTCTTAAGGTGTTATTCTAGTACGAACTCTAGGGCTGTTTGTGGCACTTATAGGAACAGCCCAACGGATTGATTGGAAATAATAACTTTGAGGTGGTTTCGTACCCTACCATAATCTCTTCGTTTGTTCTCCGCTATTAGTGACTTTGGAGTGACTCTTTGTTGCATATTGAGGGATAGTTATATGATCCAATTATGTTATTATTGTTGAGAGAACTTGCACTAGTGAAAGTATGAACCCTAGGCCTTGTTTCCTAGCATTGCAATACCGTTTACGCTCACTTTTATCGCTTGCTACCTTGGTGTTTTTATATTTTCAGATTACAAAAACCTATATCTACCATCCATATTGCACTTGTATCACCATCTCTTCACCGAACTAGTGCACCTATACAATTTACCATTGTATTGGGTGTGTTGTGGACACAAGAGACTCTTTGTTATTTGGTTGCAGGGTTGCTTGAGAGAGACCATCTTCATCCTACGCCTCCCATGGATTGATAAACCTTAGGTCACCCACTTGAGGGAAATTTGCTACTGTCCTACAAACCTCTGCACTTGGAGGCCCAACAACGTCTACAAGAAGAAGGTTGCGTAGTGGACATCAGTCCGCACGCTTAACGTTCGATGACAATTTGTATTATGAGTTATGTGATTTGATGTACCGAAGGTTGTTCGGAGTCCCGGATGAGATCACGGACAGGACGAGGAGTCTCGAAATGGTCGAGACATAAAGATTGATATATTGGACCATGTTATTCGGACACCGGAAGTGTTCCGGATAATTTCGGATAAAACCGGAGTGGCGGAGGGGTTACCGGAACCCCCCGTGGAAGTAATGGGCCTTAGTGGGCCTTACGGGAGAGAGAGGGCAGCAGCCAGGAGGTGGCGCCCCCCAAGGGGAGTCCGAATAGGACTAGGGGAGGGGGGCGCGGCCCCTCTTTCCCTCTCCCTCTCCCTCTCCTTCCTTCTTCCCCCCTTCCACCAAGTGGAATCCTACTAGGACTTGGAGTCCTTGTAGGACTCCTCTCCTTGGGGTGCGCCTCTAGGGGCCGGCCGGCCTCCTCCCTCCCTCCTTTATATACGGGGGAGGGGGCACCACATAGACACACAAGTTGATCTTTTAGCCGTGTGCGGTGCTCCCCTCCACAGAAACACACCTCGGTCATATCGTCGTAGTGCTTAGGCGAAGCCCTGCACCGTAACTTCATAATCACCGTCACCACGTCATCGTGCTGACGAAATTCTCCCTCGGCCTCAACTGGATCAAGAGTTCAAGGGACGTCACCGAGCTGAACGTGTGCAGATCGTGGAGGTGCCGTGCGTTCGGTACTTGGATCGGTTGGATCGCGAAGACGTTCGACTACATCAACCGCGTTACTAAACGCTTCTGCTTTCGGTCTACGAGGGTATGTGGACACAGTCTCCTCGCTCGTTGCTATGCTTCTCCTAGATAGATCTTGCGTGATCGTAGGATTTTTTTTGAAATACTACGTTTTCCAACAGTGGCATCCGAGCCAGGGCTATGCGTAGATGTTATATGCACGAGTAGAACACAAAGAGTTGTGGGCGATAATAGTCATATTGCTTACCAGCATGTCATACTTTGATTCGGCGGTATTGTTGGATGAAGCGGCCCAGACCGACATTACATGACCGCGTTCATGAGACTGGTTCTACCGCTGTGCTTCGCACACAGGTGGCTAGTGGGTGTCTGTTTCTCCAGCTTTAGTTGAATCGAGTGTGACTACGCCTGGTCCTTGTTGAAGGTTAAAACATCACACTTGACGAAAAATCGTTGTGGTTTTTGATGCGTAGGTAAGAACGGTTCTTGCTAAGCCCGTAGCAGCCACGTAAAACTTGCAACAACAAAGTAGAGGACGTCTAACTTGTTTTTGCAGGGCTTGCTGTGATGTGATATGGTCAAGACGTGATGATATATAAATTGTTGTATGAGATGATCATGTTTTGTAACAGTTATCAGCAACTGGCAGGAGCCATATGGTTGTCACTTTATTGTATAAAATGCAACCGCCATGTAATTGCTTTACTTTATCACTAAGCAGTAGCGATAGTCATAGAAGTAATAGTTGGCGAGATGACAACGATGCTTCGATGAAGATCAAGGTGTCAAGCCGATGACGATGGTGATCATGACGGTGCTTTGGACATAGAGATCAAAGGCACAAGATGATGATGGCCATATCATATCACTTATATTGATTGCATGTGATGTTTATCCTTTATGTATCTTATTTTTCTTAGTACGGCAGTAGCATTATAAGATGATCTCTCACTAAATTTCAAGGTACAAGTGTTCTCCCTGAGTATGCACCGTTGCGACAGTTCGTCGTGCCGAGACTCCACGTGATGATCGGGTGTGATAAGCTCTACGTTCACATACAACGGGTGCAAGCCAGTTTTGCACACGCATAATACTTGGGTTAAACTTGACGAGCCTAGCATATGCAGATATGGCCTCGGAACACTGAGACCGAAAGGTCGAGCGTGAATCATATAGTAGATATGATCAACATGGTGATCTTCACCATTGAAAACCACTCCATCTCACGTGATGATCGGACATGGTTTAGTTGATATGGATCACGTGATCACTTAGATGATTAGAGGGATGTCTATCTAAGTGGGAGTTCTTAAGTAATATGATTAATTGAACTTTAATTTATCATGAACTTAGTACCTGATAGTATTGCATGTCTATGTTGTTGTAGATAAATGGCCAGTGCTACTGTTCCGTTGAATTTTAATGCGTTCCTAGAGAATGCTAAGTTGAAAGATGATGGTAGCAACTACACGGACTGGGTCCATAACTTGAGGATTATCCTCATTGCTGCACAGAAGAATTACGTCATCGAAGCACCGCTAGGTGCAAGACCCGCTATAGTAGCAACGCTGGACATTATGAACGCTTGGCAGAGCAAACACTACGAAAAAGACACATCCGTGACATTATGGGCCGAACGAAAAAAAATTCTGTCATACTTATGACACTTCTATGACGATAGTTGTGACAAAACCCGGTATCATCATAGATGTGGCGGGGTCCTACTTCTATGACAAAAAATCATGACAGAAAATGGGTTTTCGTCCTGGGCGGGCCGGAGACGCAGCTGCATGACATTCTTTGGGCCGCCCATGACGGAAAAAACCGTGGTAGAAGCGAGGGCGAGGAAAATATCGGGGAGTTCCCGGTTACGGTGGGTGGTCGGGGGTGAAGCAATGCACGTTTCTCTCATACGTACGCGCGTGTGTGCGAGGCGTTGGGCTCTAACTGAACCCGAGCGAGGCGTTGGCTCTAACTGAACCTGAGCGATTGCACTGCAGGCTACGCGTTACTGAACCCGAGCGATCGATCGATCCCTTGCTGTTAACTGAATCCGAGTGTTTCCTTCACTACTGCTGCTAAGTGAAGCCGATCGAACACTGCTACCTCCTTCCATAGATGAACAGTGAGCGTTGTTGAGGGGGTTTGGATGAACAGTTCTCGGTGGGGGGTTTGGATGAACAGGACCCCGTGGGAGTAGAGGTCGTTGCCGGTGGATGAATAGGACCCCGATCGATCGAGACGGTGGATGAACAGGACCCCGTGGAGGGCTGGATGAACAGGACCCCCGTGGAGGGCTGGTTGAACAGTAGCCGGTGGAGGGCTGGTTGAATAGTAGCCGGTGGAGGGCTGGATGCACAGTAGCCCGTGGAGGGGTGGTTGAACAGGACCCCGTGGAGAGGGCTGGTTGAACAGTAGCCTGTGGAGGAGCGCGCGGTGGAGGCTGGATGAACAGGAGCCCGTGGAGGCTGGACGAGGTCGACGGTGGATGAACAGTAGCCCGTGGAGGCGGTCGATGATGGATGAACAGTAGCCCGTGGAGGCAGTCGACGGTGGATGAACAACAGCCCGTGGAGGCAGTCGACGATGGAGATGAACAGTATCCCGTGGAGTCCCGTTTTGCGGTATGCCACACCCCTCCCGATGAACAGGACCCCCGTTTTGACCGTAGCGCTCCAACACAAGTCCGTTTCCTCCGTTTTGCGGTACGCCACACCCCTCCCGATCAACAGGACCCCGTTTCGACCATAGGAGGTCCGTTTCTTCTGTTTTGCGGCACGCCAGACCCCTCCCGATGAACAGGATCCCGTTTCGACCGTGGCCAGTCGAACACAAGGCCGTTTCCTCCATTCTACGGTATGCCAGGCCTCGTTTCCATCGCATGTTCCATCCAAGCCGGTTGGCTCCCGATGAACACGATGACGCATTCCGTTCCGACCCAGCCGGTTGCCTCCCCATGATCACAACGACGGCGCAGCTTCTCCATTTCGACCCAGCCATGTACACGAGCCCTGACCGTACGTATGCGCGAGTAGGCGTTTGAGACCCCGCCCGTATGTATGTACGTGGCCTTATTTACTTTCTTGCACCCTGGCTGCTGTACGTACGTGTACACGCTAGGTGCACACCTCTACTACGACATGTGCGCGCCTCTACATCGACCAATATGTACGTACACGTTCGCAACCAGAATGACAACGCTACGCACGCTTTGACCATGTGGGTCCTAACTGTCAGGCACTTCCGTCCATGCAAAGATGTAGCTGGTGGGTCCCAACAGCCAGGGGGGGCATTTTTTTGCGAAATACGGTGGCCCGTCCTGTGGGTCCCCGCTGTCAGGTGGAGGAATAATTATTTTGCGCGTAATAAGGAGGCACTTCCTTGCTGCTGCCGTGGACCCAGCTGTCAGCCTCTCGACGAACAGTACTCTTCCGATGGAAGTCGTTCCTTGACCACGTTGACCAAGTCGCGCCGAGAGCACCAGGGCGGTGGACGACGGCGAGGCCTAGGAAGGGGACGACGCGGAGCCGGGGAAGACGCGGCAGTGGATGCCCACGCGGAGGGGAGTACGTGGGTTGACTGCTTCGGCTGCGGTGTGAGGATGCCGTCGCCAGAGAATAACAAGAGGTGTGGGTGAGTATAGAGGGATGGCACGGCCAGCGGTGGCAGCCCAGCCGGACACGGGAGGCGGGAGCAGGCGGCACGGCCGACGCTTGTTTGGGCGGCTGGAGCAAGCAGACCAGAGGTTGAAGAAGCACTACGGCCGTTGGATGGACATCGTACGGTCACTGGAGCTAGAATCGTTCCTATTGACTAAGTTGACAAAGCCCTCCGTCCCCGTCATCTTAGTAGGCCCACAAGTCAGCCTCCCACTATGGTGGGTCCCAGCTAGCAGGGGGTATTCATTTTTTGGTGCGTAATAAGGAGGCACTTCCTTGCGTGCGAAGATATAGCTGGTGGGTCCGACCTGTCAGCGGAGGGAACGTTTTTTTTTGCGAAATACAAAGGCCCTTCTGGTGGGCCCCGACTGTCAGGTGGAGGAATCATTATTTTGCGCGTAATAAGGAGGCATTTCCTTGTGTGGGCCCCTACCGTCAGTGTCGGGGGTTGGGTGCGACATATGCCAATGGATGGCTTATCATGGTGGGAGCGAGTAGAACGTCGCCGGTGCCTGGAAGCGGGATGACGTGTAGACACGAATGCTGGTGCACTTTACCCAGGTTCGGGGCTCTCCTAGGAGATAACACCCCTAGTCCTACTCTGCGGGGTCTCCGCATGATCACTAAGGCACTAGTGGTACAATGGTGCTCCTCGAGCTGTATGCTAGAGGTAGGAGAAGAAAAGGCTAGCTCTCTCCTTTCTCTATGGGTCGGTCTAGTTCTAACAGGTTGGGAAACCTTTGCATGGGTGCCCTGGGGGTTTATATAGGCCTACCCCCTAGGGGTACAATAGTAATCCGGCCGGGTGTAGGACCCGACTGTCAGTCTCTCTAGTGGCCGGACCCACCGCTCACGGGTCTTGTCGGCTGCTGACCACTATAGCCATGATGCTAATGACGTGGGCTTGGTGAGGGGAGCGTGGTTACAGCCCCGCCGCCTGGCGGGCGATTACTGTAGCCACTCTGCGTCTCGTCTGGTTAATGGCGAGCGGGCCCCGAGGAAGGGGCGGGCCGACTGCTGGGGGCCGACCTCCCTCGGGTCTGACTGGTGGGTCTTCCGGGCTCTCGCTGATCAGTGGGGCCTGTTGTCCTTGGGCCGTACCGACAGGCCGTCGTGGGAGCAGGGCTCTGCCTGCTTGTGGTGATGTCAGGGGTGGAGTGGCAACAGTGTCGCACAGGGCGGAGATCTCCGCCGGTACGGTGCACTGTGGCCACGCCCGTCCCTGGTTTTGGGAGGGATGGGCTACGCTGTAGCCACTCCATGTCTTGTCTTTCTTGATGAGGGCGCAGGCTTTGCGGGCGCCACAGGCCGACTGCCAGGGGCCGGCTTCTTCGGAAGCCGCCCATTAGGAGCCATCTTGTCTTGATGCCGGCCTCTGGAACTCGGCCGTCTACGGGCAGCCGACTATTCCTCTAGCCGGCCACCAGAAGGCGGCACTTCGTCTTGATGCCTTGAGGGGCGCAGCCAGCCTCGATGTCTTGAAAGGTTCTGGGTCTCGGGTTAGCCTACCCGTGGCCCATTACTCCGACAGTAGTCCCCGAAGCTGGTGAGGTGCCGCGATTGAGCAGCCGAGGAGCCTCAGCAATTTCTTTCTCCGAGTGCTTGAGGTGGAGCTTCGTCCGGCTTCTGCCGAGTCGACTGGCGGGAGTCGGCCTTGCCCAGTCCGACTTGTCCGAACTTCGAACGCGTCGGCGGGAACCAAGTGGCGTGCTAGCTAAGCCTCCAGGCCGTCGCCTGTTGTGGGCATGTCACGTGGCGCCGAGCGGCCGGGCCAGTCTGCTAACCCACGTTCGCGATGGGACACGCCTGTGGGCGAGGCCCGCCACTACCACGCCTCGGCACGCGAGCGGATCCGCTGCGGCCGAGGCGGGCGGTTGGGGTTCCCGCGGAGTTACTGCGCGCAGTAACTTGCGCGATAAATGTGGGGGCGTGGGGTCGTGGGCGCAGTAAATCCCATGACCACCCCCTCGGCTTCGCAACCCGTAGGCCTATAAGTAGGGGGAGGAGGGGGGAGCAGCGGAGCGCGCGCGTCCCTCCTTCCCATTCTTTCCTCCTTCTCCTTCCTCTCGCCGTTGCGCCTCCAAGCCACGCTGAGCGCTGCGGTGGTTCGCCTCCGATGAGCTCATCCTCCAATCCCATGCCCCCATGGCACGCTCCGGAGCATGGGACGGCTCCGAAGTTCACGACGACCACATCGACTTCCTCCGCCAGACGCGGCGGCTGCCCGGCAAGGATTATGTGAAGGTCTGCCTCGCGCCGAAGAGGGAGATCTCGCCGGCGCCGGAGGAGGGCGAGCGGGTCGTCTTCCGCTCGCACTGCCTGCGCGGCCTCGGCCTGCCGGCGAGCAGCTTCTTCCGATCCTTCCTCGAGTTCTACGGCCTTCAGCCGCACCACCTCACCCCGAACACGGTGGTGCTGCTGTCCGCCTTCGTTACCTTGTGCGAAGGCTTCCTCGGCGTCCTCCCCACCATCGAGCTTTGGGGGGAGTTCTTCTACATCAAGCTCGGCACCCTCGTCGCGGGCGTGCCGGCTCAATGCGGCGCGTTTATCGCGGTGCGGAGGCCGGCTGCCGAAAATCCATTTCCTCCCATCACACTGATCAACTCGGTGAAGATGTGGCAGCGGCCGTACTTCTACGTGAAGAGCGTCTTCCCGGAGGGCGACTGGGTCAACTTGCCGGCTTACGAAGCCGGCCCGCCAGCTGGGAGGCGGCCCAACTGGTCATATCGGGCCAGGACGCTGTTGCCTTCTGGAGCCGCCGCCATCACGCGGCTCTGAGTGTTGACACAGACGGAGGGCCTGACCGGGCCTGACTTGCTGTCCGCCTTCGTGGCGCGCCGAGTGCTCCCGCTCCAGGGCCACCCTCATATGATCTGTCAGATGAGCGGGCATCGGGACCCAAGCCGGCTGTGCACCAAGGAGATGCCTCACGTAGAGGTAGCTCACATGGTGAACTATCTTGCGAACGGCGAGCTCACGGAGGAGTGGCGGTTCGGCAAGGAGCCATATTCACGTGCCAACCCCCAGCTATGGTAAGTTATCTTTCTTTTTCTCTATCCTTTTTATTGCCGAGTTCGGCTTGTCCAACCTGACCAATCGGCCTTTGAACAGAGCCCCCTACTCTAGCCAGCAGCTGGCGCCGTGGGGCCGGAGCGCCAATTCCTCCCCGACCGAGCGGAGAGCGACGTCGACGACCCCGACTTGGGGGTGGCGGCCATGGAGGACGACGCCGAGGGAGGAGGCGGCAACGCAGGCGGCTCGAGGCTCGGAGCCAGCCTCGAGGACTGGCCCGACGATGATGCAGGGGAAGTCGCCCCGCGCCACCAGCCAGGAGTCGGCCAGCCGGGTGCGAGCTCGTCTGCCGCGCCGGATGCCCAAGGCGGCGCGAAGAAGCGCAGGGCCGCGCCGAGCTTGTTCGGCAGCCGGCCGAAGAAGCCCAAGGGCTCGGCCGCGGCGACCAAGCAGGATGAGGCGACCGTGAAGGCCCTCTGCTTCCGCGAGACAGTGAAGGAGCCGCAGCTGGTTTCTGCGTAAGTACTGCCTTCCTCTTGCGCCTTCATTTTTTCCTTGTTAGTTCTGTCTGGGTGTCTTTACTTTGCTTCCCTTGATCTAGGGCTCCGCTGTCTCTTGAGAAATTGGCCGCCGCCTCCATCGTGGGGTCGGCGGAGACCTCCACCACCACTCGGCGGATTGATCAGGCCGCCGACCATCGGGAGGCGAGGGAGCGGAACGCACAGGAGGTGCGCGAGGAGCAGGAAGCCGCCCGCCTGGAGAAGGCGGAAACAGAGAAGGCGGAGGCCGCCGCCCTGAAGAAACTGGCGGAGGCTGAGGCAGCCGACGCAGCGAAGAAGCAGGCCGCGGAGGCCGCGCACCGCCAGTCGGCGGTATTCATCACTCCCCTGAACTCTGCGCCGCCACCTCCAGAGTTCGTGGCGCAGACTGGGGAAGTCGGCGACGAGCACCCGATCATGGAGAGGGACGGCGGCGACGTCGCCATGCCGGACGTAATTGTGCCTCCACCGCCGCCGTCTGGGAGCGCGCAGGGCGAGCAGCCGGTGGACCCGTCAGTGCCGCCAACTGGAAACGAGTTGGTGACGGGCCCGACACCTGAGGTCGGCATAGCGATGCGCCGCCGACTTGCAAAGGCGGCTTCGGCGCCACGCCCGCTGGAGACTGGCGCCGCGAGCTCCTCGATTCCGGACACCGAGGCGACTAGCGCTGCGCCCACTGGGTGGGTGCGGGTTGGCGGGACGGGCTCTTTGAACAAGGCGATGCTGGATGTTCAAGCCAAACTCCGCGCTGAAGCCGACGCCATCAAGAACTGCAACAAGGCATATCTGGCATCGCGAGAGGCCATCCGGGTATGCTTCTTGCTTCTTCGTTTTTAACTCTTGTATTGCTTCATGGGGGCGCGTTAGCGCACCCATTGGGTGTAGTCCCCGAGTTCCGAGCCGGCTGCTGAGCAGGCGGCGCGGAATTTTAATTAGCAGGCTCCGAGAGCTGATATCCTTGCTGCAGGATTATCATAACCTTCGTGCTGCCGCCTTCAACTCCAAGGTCCAGGAGTTGGATCAACGTGCTGTCGACTTGTCGGAGAACTGGAGTAAGTCTTCTTCCTTTTCCTGCGGGGGCGCGCTGGCGCACCCGCGGGATGTAGTCCCCGAGATTCGGGCCGACTGCTGAGCAGTCGGGCCGGATCTCCCCGGTGACTGTTCTTCTTTCTGTTGACGACTCCTTTCTCCGCAGGGGCGCGCTGGCGCACCCACGGGCTGTAGTCCCCGAGATTCGGGCCGACTGCTGAGCAGTCGGGCCAGATCTCCCCGGCGACTCTACTTCTTCTCTGTAGGCAAGGGCCACCTTTTCCTTCTTCTTTCTCCGCAGAAGCGAACGCCGTCTTGCAGCAGCAGCTGGGCGAAGCCAACACTGCGCTGCGCGCTAAGGAGGCGGAGTGCGATAAGCTGGCTGAAGAACGTGACCGGCTTGTCGCGCAACTGGCGGAACAGAAGGAGCTCCTCAAGAAGGCCCAAAAGGAGGTGGAGGACAAGGAGACCGGCCTCCTTGCTGAGTTCACGACCGAACGCTCCGCCTGGACCGACAAGGAGGCGATGCCGACTTCCGGCTTTCACGAGATCGAAGACATAGTCGATGGTGAGCTTCCCTCTTTTCGCTTCTTTGAGCTGCCGGCTGTTGGTCGAGCCGGCCTCTTGTCTATGACTTTGGCTATTTGCTTTCTGTCTTGGCAGACTTCTTCCCTGGTCACTCGGACGCCGCCAATCAGGCCATTTAAGGGAGGAGGGCGGACGACGCACAGATTGTAGCGCGGCAAAGTGAAGTGTCAAATAACAGGCCTACAATATACTTACTAGATTGTAAAGGTTCACAGGCTAGTGAACATTCACATTAAACTAAGCTTCAGAAGATACGTTATGCATACTAACATTCAGAAGAACAAAAGTTCAGCATGTTTATGCATCTCAATGATTCACCATAATATAACCAATACAAAGCTGTGAGAAGGTGTGGAAATAAAGAAAATCAGTCGATGCTTCTCTGAGCAAAGGGCCTCTCTGCACACGAATTAATTTCCTGGGCATGCTTGTTTCTTATCAATGTTGCGAGCACTTTGAGCATGTTGGCAACTCCACAGCTAGCTAGCTACCTCACCTTGCAATTGATGCTGACACATTTGCAGCAAACACATGAGGCAATAGAGATGACTCAACATGAGTCCATATTGTGCAGTTCCCCTGAAATCATCTTCATTGTCCTGAATCTGAAAAGATAGGAAAACAATAGCTATACTTAAATGGTGTTGCAAAACAGTAGCACATATCAATAGCTCGGCATGACAAAACACGATCATCTGGACGAAGGGGATACTGACCTGCCTGAGGAAGATTATACATAATTTCATAAGTCCTTGGTTGATTTCCACCTTCGGCTACACTGCTTGTTTGCTACTCCACACATGACAGGATCGTTCCGCACTACAATCAGCAAGTCAACGTACGAATAAGCTTATTTCATCCTGCGGTGGTCATTGTACCTAGTTACGAATGTAGGAATACCTGGAGCACCATGAGGTTAGCTCACAGTAGGTAAATGCAGCCATATAAATTTTGTGCGGTGCTACCAAAATTGAGGTTTGTATCCCTTCCCGTTATGAGAATTCTTCTTGAAGTTGGTAGAATGTGACGGCTTGTTCTTTGCATCAAACTTGCCTTTCCCCTGAGATTTGTTCTTGTTGTTTTGGGGCTGGTTGGGCTAGAAGTTCTTCTCATGTACCATGTGGGCACTAGAAGCTCCCTCAGCGACCTGAGCACGTGTGTCTTTTGCTCTCGCCTTCTCTTCAAATTCAAGAGTCTTAATGGGATCCGAAACGGAAAACTCATGTCTCTTGTTTTCCAGAGAAGTAGCAAAATCGTTCCACGAAGGTGGAAGCTTGGCAATGATGGTCCCAGCAACAAATTTGTCCGGCAACACACACTTAAAGTACTCAAGTTCCTTAGCGAGTGACTATATCTCATGAGTCTGCTGAACAACACAACACTCATCAGTCATCTTGTAGTCACATAATTGCTCCATGACGTAAACTCGTTGCCAGCGCCCGAGGCCCCAAACGTGGCCTCGAGCGCAGCCCACATGTCTTTGCCGCTGTCAAACGACATATATGAATCCACAATGGAATCGTCAAGAACACTCAGCAGGGCGGCTTTGAAGAGGGTATCCATGTTCCAAAAGCTTCCTGCTGTGTAGGATTAAGATCGCCCTCAGACTTACCCTTAGTGGCGTCATAGCAGTACATGATCTGAAACCAATATACTGCTCTTGTGCGCCACCTTTTATATTGCACCCCCTTAAAAGTAGGCGGCTTCAAAAGCGCAGCAAAACCACTCGGAGTAAATTGCCTATAATCAGGTTTTTGGAATGGATTGTTGAATATATGAGCAATTTACTATGAGATTTAATCCGAATCAACAGTAAATAGATCATGACGACAATTGCTAATATCAAAGTAATGATGGGACTAAATGTCGGGTGGTTGGTGCGACATATGCCAATGGATGGCTTATCATTGTGGGTGCCAATAAGACGTCGCCGGTGCCTGGAAACGGGATGAGGCGAAGACATGCACGCCGGCGGATCTTACCCAGGTTCGGGGCTCTCCGTGGAGATAACACCCCTAGTCCTGCTCTGCGGGGTCTCCGCATGATCACTAGATCAAGGAAAGGTAGCTACAATCGCTCCTAGAGCTGTTGGGTTCAAGGGAGAAGAAGAACAAGGCTAGCTCTTGCTTCTCTCTGTCTCTATGGTGTGTGTGCTGTGTTCAGCAGGCAACCCTTTGCATGGGTGTCCCGGGGGGTTTATATAGGCCTACCCCTCAGGGGTACAATGGTAATCCGGCTGGGCACGGGTCCCAGCCGTCAGTGTCTACGCTCGCCGGCTTCTCCACTGGCTGCTGGGTCCCGCCGACTGGTGGGTCCTGCCGGTTGCCGGCTCCTTGGTCGACAGGCCGGCCCCACCGTCTAGGGTCTTGTCGGCGGCTGCTTACTGTAGCCTCGCCTCTGATGACGAGGGCTTTGTCGAGGTAAGCGTGGCTACAGTGGGCCGCCTCGGGGGCTCTCACTGTAGCCTTACCTCGTCTTGTCTCCTTAATGGGGCTCCTGCTTCGAGGAAAGGAGTGGCCGGCTCCTGAGAGCCGGCTACGCCCTTGGCCGACTGGGAGGACGCCGGGCCGCCTTCACGCCTCTCTCTGGCTAAAGGGGGCCGCCGCCCGTGGGCCGTGCGGGAGTCTGTCGTGGGTGACGTCGAGGCTAGCATGGCTACAGTGCCAAGCCGAACGGGGGATGGCCGTCCCGTACGGCGTCCTGTGGCCATGCCTGCCTCGGGTTTCGGGGGTAGTGGGCCGCACTGTGGCCACACCCCGTCTTGTCACTGTTATGAGGGAGTAGCTTTGGTGGTTGTGATCTTGGCCGGCTTCTTGGAGTCGGCGTCCTTTTTGGCTGGCTTCTTGGAGTCGGCCACGCCGTAGTCGTCCTGGGGAGGGGTTGCCGAGGCTGGGCCGCCTTCCGGGAGTCGGCTTTAGAGGTAGCCGACTAGGGGTGGCGGCCCGATGCTTGGAGTGCTTGGAGGCCCGAAGGCCTAATAATTTTTTAGAAGAACCAGGGGTAGTCGGTTAGGCTACCCGTGGCTATTTACTCCGACAGTAGTCCCCGAAGCTGATTGGGCTTCGAGGTTGAGTAGGAGTTGAGAAGCTTGATCAGCTTACCATCTTAGCAAGCCGGCGGCTAGGCGCCGGCTCTGGTTAGGCGTGCCGCCTAGGTCGAAAACTTCCGAAGTCGGAGGGTGGGAGCCCGCCAGTGCGTGCACCGGGCCGACCACTGGCCGTCTGCGAACCACATGGCCCCTCTTGGCCGGAAAGCCTGCCAGCCCACGCGCGTGACGGGACGTCGCCGCAGGGAGGGGGCCCGCCACGTCCGTGCCCGGCCCAGGCGCGGATCGTCTGCATCCTGAAACCGCCCGCACGTCTCGTGCGGCAGTTTCGGCTCGCATTTATGCGCAATAATCGCGAGGCGTGGGGGGAGTGGGTGCAGTTAATCCCACGACTCCCCCCACGTTCGGCTTCCCCGGTCCTGCCTCGCGAAGCTATAAGTAGGGGGAGGTGGAGGGCGGCAGGCCCTCGCACGCTCCTCCCACCTCCACCATCTTCTTTGCTTGTCGGTTCTTGCAACAGCGCCTCGCCGCCGCGCTCTTCCACTACGCATTCCTCCGCTGCCACACTTGTTTTCGCCATGCCTCCCGCCACGGAGCAGTATGGCGGGGATTGGGACGGCTCCAACGTCCACGAGGACCACGTCGAGTTCCTCTGCCAGACGCGGAGGCTGCCCGGCGCGGACAAAGTGGAGGTCCGTCTCGCGCCGGCGAGGGAAATCACGCCGGAGCCGCGGGAGGGCGAGCGGGTGGTCTTCCGCTCGCATTTCTTGCGCAGCATCCCGCGAGCGCCTTCTTCCGCTCCTGGCTCGACTTCTATCAGCTCCAGCCGCACCATCTCACCCCAAACGCGGTGGTGCTGCTGTCCGCCTTCGTCACCCTGTGCGAGGGCTACCTCGGCGTCCTCCCCACCCTCGAGCTCTGGGGGGAGTTCTTCCAGTCGAAGCTGGGCACGCGCATGCGGGGCGTGCCGGCTCAGACTGGCGCCTTCATTGCATCGCGGAGATCGGCCGCCGACAACCCCTTCCCCGTCATCACGCTGATCCAATCAGTGAAGAAGTGGCAAAAATCGTATTTCTACGTACGGAACATCGCCCCGCGGGGCGACTACATCAACCTGCCGGCTTACGTAGCCGGCCCGCCAGAGGGCAGGCGGTCCCAATGGTCCTTCCGGGCCGTGACTCTGACGCCGGCTGGGAACGCTGCCATCGCCTGACTACGGGTGATGGTCCAGTCGGAGGGCCTGACGGGGCCCGACCTTCTGGCCGCGTTCGTCACGCGCCGGGTCCTTCCGCTCCAGAGCCGGCCTCATCTGATCTGTCAGATGAGCGGCCAGCTCGATCCGAGCAGAATGTGTACCAAGGAGATGCCGCGCGAGGAGGTCGCCTATATGGTGAACTACCTCGCGAACTGCAAACTCACCGAAGAGTGGCAGTTCGGCAAGGAACCGTATAGCCGAGCCAATCCGCCGCCCACGGTATGCTCCCCTTGTCTCTTTTCCTCCCTCTTAGCTTTAATGCCGAGTACTTCTTGGCCGACTCTGACTTAGTCGGCTTGTTCTTCGACAGAGCCCTCTTCTTCGGCCAGCCGGCGGGTCAGACGCGGAGCGCCGGTTCGTTCCCGACCGGACCGAACACGATCGGGATGACCCCGACCTGAGGGCGGTCGGTATGGACGACGACGTCGAGCCGGGTGGTGGTCAAGCCGGCGGCGAAGCAGGCGGCTCCGGGCTCAGTGCCACCTTTGACGACTGGCCGGATGACGATGAGGCCGAAGCCGTCCCGCGCCGCCAGCCGGCATCCGGACGCGGCGCGGGTTCCTCCGCCGCGCCGCCTGCTCGGGGCAGAGGTCAAAAGCGTCGCGCCGCCCAGGGTTTGTTCGGCAGCCGAACGAAGAAGCCCAGAGGCGGGGCGGCTGCCACCAGGCGGGAGGAGGCGGCCGCAAAGGCGGCACGCTTCCGCAAGACGGTGAAGCAACCGCAGACCGTGTCGGCATAAGTTCACTTTCTTTCGTATACTCTTTTTTCTTTCTTTTCTTTGGTGGTTCTTGAGCTTCTTGTCTTCTTCTCCAATGATCAGTGCTCCGCTGTCGCTTGAGCGGGCGGCTGCTGCCTCTGTCGTCGAGTCTCCGAAGGGGTCTGGGAGCACCACCCGCCGTGTGGACCCCCGCGCCGATCTTCAGGCGGCGACGGAACGGAACGCGCGGGAGGCGCGGGAGGAGCAGGAGGCACGGGAGGCGGAGGCACGGAAGGCGGCCGCCGCCCAGGCGGCACGGGAGGAGGAGGCGGCGAAGGCGCTCGCCGATGCTGCAGCCAGGGCCCAAGCAGAGGCTGCAGCAGC